>NW_020451008.1:2633-62915 GCF_003343035.1 Apteryx rowi
GTTTCATGGTAAAATCACTTCACGAGTTGATAGCCCGTACTTAGTGCCTAGTTTCATGGTAAAATCACTTCACGAGTTGATAGCCCGTACTTAGTGCCTAGTTTCATGGTAAAATCACTTCCCGAGTTGATGTAACAAATTATCACCTATCACAAGCACATGTTAGGCTTGTAACTTACACGGTTCGGTTCTGGTTTCCCATCTCAAAGTGGATAATAAAACTAGAGAGGGTTGACAAGGTTTGTCAAAGGGAGGAAACAGCTTCTATGTTAGGAATGTATAAGTAGATACAGCTGAAGTCTATAAAGTCATGAGTGATGTGGAGCAGAACAGTTAATCACTGTCTCTTATAATACAGGAAGTAGGGAATTGAAGAGGTGGCAGGTTCAAAACAAGGAAACGTAGCACAACATTTAGATAAACTGCAAAAATGTTTGCCACAGAACATAGCGGATGCTACAAGTTTACATAGGTTCAAAAAGCAGTTTGATAAATTCATGGAAGAAAAATCCATCAGAGGTCATTGACCACAATGATATCACCTATTTCAAGAAGTCCTTGACCATCAAATAGCTTAGATAACTACACTTTCCCAATATATTCTCCTAGTTCTGTTCTGGCTGCGTTCTACCCTCTGTCTGTCTGTCTCTCTCCTTGGCATCTGCTGTTGGCTATACTTGGTAGATTTCCAAAATGGCTATAAAATATTAGCACATTGTCAAGTATTGTAAAATCCTTGCAAAATGGAGTGAGACAGCACAATTTTTAAATCAAATAATGTAGCCATGCATTTTTTTTCATTTGAACTGATTGTGTATAGCTTGATCTAAGGTTTGGCCTAGAAAATTGTGGTTTATGTAAAAGAAATATAGCTAAACTTTTTTAAATGTTTATAGTCTATATCTAATGCTGAATGCAGGATAGAAATCATCATTTTAAATTGTTTCCTTTATTTAAAACTAAGGCCACTCTAAAGCTATTCCTGCTAGTATAAAGCACACCTTTGCATCATTTAATACTAGAAATACTTTGTTTTTTTACTTTCATACTTTAACCTGTTCTTCCAAAGCAGCAGATAGGTTTGTGTCTGATATTTACAACTCTGGTGTCACTGATCAGCATCAGTGATGCACACTGTGATGAGGAATAAGGGGAATAACATCCATTCCTAAAATATATGCAGGCTGCAGCACAGCATTTAAGTCCCTCTTTTCAAGCTAAAAGCCAGAATAATGATCACAGCTGCACCATCCCTTTGATAATACTTACAAAGTTTCTAGAAATATTTCCCTGTTAGTATCTTTGCAGCCTTCCCCTGTGGAGCAAACAACCCTGAGAATGCTGTACTCTGCTGTCGGTGTCTCCTCTTCGGTTAGTAGAACACAGCAGCCTAGAGAACATTGTCACAGATTAGTTTTTAGATCCTGCAGGCATTATCATGGCCCAGACTAATGCAGCAGCTGGAAATGCCAGAGAAATTGGGACAATCTCAAGTGAAAAATGAAACCACAGATGTGGGGAATGTTGAAAATCAGTGGCTGCTTCCTCGTGTGCAGTCACTCTGCTTGAAGCCAAATACACAGACTCCATGCCTTCCCTTCCTAAGTACAGCAAGTATATACAGAGCCTACTAATATCTGCAGATCAGAAAACAGTGGGTAATTCCTGTACAGCAGAAGCATTTCCTCTTGTTTAGATAGTTTTTCTATGAGAAACTATGCAGTATTTTGAACTAAAGTTTCAGTCTTAAGTTCTCATACAAGTAAGTTTTCAGACGCTTAGTGTCCTCTGCAGTACTTCCTCACTGTATAAATCCAGAAAAGATTCCTGTGAATAGTTTTAAATATCTTTTTTATGTCTTTTCAGTACATTTTACATGTGGAGATAATCTATAATTATGACATTAGTACCACAAAGAGGTCCTTTTCCCAGTTTCCCATGCTATTTGGTGGTTTGCACAGTTAACTGTTTCTCTTTAGATTCACTTTCTTTTTATACAAAAACCACTGAACAAGACAGGAATTAGTGTTTCAGTTTTAATTTTGAAAGTGTTTCCTTATACTTTATCTTATGCCTAAGTTAAGTGCAGATACAGAGATTCATCTGTCCCCCTCTTTAACTGGAGCTGTACAAACCTGGCTGAGGCCAGATTTGGGCATTCAATGAGCGGCCAAAGTATTAGTGTGCCTTTCTGTATTTATATAGATGGAGAATTGACACTTTTTTGTAAGCCACTCAAGCAACATGATGTTAATATAAACCTGATCATGTACATCCTTCTCACATGCATCACAGGCACTGAGCTGAAATCAACTGAGTTGAGTTCTGAGCCTCAATGCATGTTAGATGTAGCTCTGGCAAATGGGAAAAAATTACTTCCCTGAGCTGTCCGCACCTTCCTTCTGCTGGAGATTAGTGCTCTGCACCAGCAGAGAATGTCTTTTAGCTCCTTACCCCTTGCAGTTTGCAGCCTGCCACACTAGTTTAAATTAAAATTGATAGAAGTAACTTCTACAGCCAGAATAGCTAAGCCTGACAGAGATCATAAATCTGCAGACCCAYGATCTGCTGTTACATATTGTTGGCTCACAGTAATTTCACGCATATAAAAATAAAAGGATTAAGAAATATCAAAAGGAGTGCATATAGCTAAACAGCAAAGTAATGGAGAATATTAGAAGAAAGAAGTCATTATATCTATGCTGTTAACCTGAAATGTGATACAAGAATCTCCTAGATAAGTAGGGGAAGATAAAAGTAGAAATTTTCAAAGTACTGTATGTTTACTGCTTTGATAAGTGTTAGGGAAGCTGATAAAACCTACGGCTAATGACATATGTAAAATTAATTAATACATTTCCAGTTGTAGATTGCAAGTTTATGTTCAATAACTAATAGGAAAAACAGTATTTATAGGTTAATTTCATTTTAAAATCACAGGTATTTTGGAACGGGGGACTTGAACTTAACAGTAGTACAAGCTGACTGGAGGTTTCTGAGATGGTGGTGTTCTTTTGTAAAATCACTGGAGTGCATTTGAACAGGGTACCACTATGCTGCTATTAACGGATTTCTATAAATACTCAGTATGAAATTGATAGTATGGACTAACTTTGTTTAATTAGTTGTTTTGTTGTTTGTGAGTCTACTAGGGTGAGACAAAAACTCCTGAGTAACAAACCAACTTTGTGGCTTGATGTGTGTGTTTCAATATGATTTAACAGAATTGCATTTTCAAGCTTGAATGCCTGAAGTTAAGCACCAAAATTAGTATCTCAGAAACTTAAACTGTTGAAGAGCATGAACTGCTCCTGTTCAATTTTGATGGCTGGCAAAATTCAAAATACAGTAACATTTGTGTGGCAGTCACCAGACTCTAGGGTGAAGATAAATGTGCACACGCAGCATGGCATTGCCCATGCCGTGCATCCCACAAACAGGGGTCTGCATGTGAACAGTGACCTTTTATCTAAGAGATACAGATGACTGTCCACCAAAAAAAAAAAAAGAAAAAAGAAAAGCTGCTGTTCAAAATACTGGGTACTCAGAAACCATTGACAAAGTTAAAATAACTCTTAAAAGTAATAATCTATCAACAAAATGATGGATGGTACAACTGTGAACTTGTCTTAATGTGGCAGTGTTTGATACAGAAATATGTAATAGAGACAGCAGTACTGAAGTACAGAAATACTGTAGCTTACTGGTGGTTAGCTAGCTGCTCAGCAGTGGTCAGGTCAAGAAAAGATCCTAGATCTTTTGTACCAGGCTGGTGTTCTGCTCTCTGTGGCGATTGCCTTGGCTTTGGCTCTGCTACAATGCAAAGTAAAGAATCAGCCTTTATCCACATGCAAAATCTGTGTTTTTCAACAGCTTAAGTGAACCTCTCTGCTAGGCCTATGACTTAACTACCATTAGGACTAAGGGGGCATTGCTGGGTAATCCAAATCCCCAGCTCTAGGGAGAAGCAAGCCAGAAGGGACTGCTGAGATGGAAATGACTATAACAAAGACAGCCTTTGGGAGCACTTATCTTTCCCCTCTTCTTTAGTCCAGAGCTCCCGTTCCCTTCAGCTGTTATTTGCAGGATCTGATAAAGGATTCATAGGGTTAGGAAAGGCCTACTCCTAATCTGAGGTGAGAGAAAATGCTAAAATACATCCTTTGTATACAAAATACTGTTGACCTTGTATCCCCTGCTACCAGATTTTTAGTCCTGTATCAAGGACATAAACCTAGGATTTAAATAGATCTGACTAGAAAATTTGGATGTAGTAACATGAATGCCCTTGTTAATGATGAGTGACCGTATTTTCTATCTCTGTTGCATTAAGTTGTATGGTCCTGGGAGTTGATGCTAATGGGTTTAGTATCAGCTTAACTTGGTTTTGTTTTATGCCCTTAGAGCATGCAAAGCATTCTCATACTAGAAGGTCATGCGAAAAATAATAATTCAGAGGAAAACAGCTATTTTGATTGTTTTGTTTTCCCTACTTATCTGTTACATGTAGGCATTTTAGTGCGTTCTAAAGCAATTAATTTCTTTTATAAAATTACAGAACACCTCTGAGTTGAAGTACATGCTAAAGCTAGACTTCCAGTTGGTTGAAAGCAATATAAAAACATATGTCTTCAATCCCTGGTGCTTCTTTCTGTGGCTAGTGCATCTTAGCATTTATTTAAATGCTAAGTATTAGAATAGGCAYACGTTTGAATAACAAGTTAATTTAATTTCTCTTTAAGATGGGTGCCCTGTCACGAATAAAAGTGTAAGTAAGAGTTCATGAATATTTACTTTGAAAACAAGGTTAACAAAACTTGGATGTATACTTCAAGAACATGTCTTCTCTTTTTTGTCTATCACCTCAGAACAGGGATAGGCAACTTTGCTAACACTTTTGATTTCCTAATGAAAGCTATTTTACATGGAAAGAGAATCACTGTGGCTCAGTTCTAAAAAGACATTTGGTTAGACAGCATTTGTCCACACAAATATAGCTATTGTCTAACTATAACCTTAAATATCTCATCGAACCTTATGACAACTGGTAACCAGCTGTCATAGCATAGTTTTTTTTCCATTTATATTTTTAGGAAAACTTCTGTTATCTTATTTAGTGCCCACTTCTAGTCCTGTGATATGAGTCTTATATTTTGCTGACCCTTTGTACAGAGATTTTGCTTGACACAGGTCGCTTCTTTGAAATGAGTAGTTGCTCAGTATTATCAAAATACAGTCATTTTTCTCCTTTACAGGCTGAACAGTCAAAGGAAGAACAGAAACAGGGTTTAAGTGCTGAGAAACTGATGAAGAAAGCTTCCAAGGATGTGTGTCGGTTACGGGAGCAGAGCCAGAAAGTGCCACTGCAAGTGCAGTCATTCAGGTATGGCCTGTTCTGCTTTTCGGGCTCTTTTTACTGCAGTGAAGTAACAGACATTATTTTTAAACATAATCCAACATGCCCTGTGATATTATTTAAAAATCAACACTCAGTCTTGGGCTGCAAGAAACATCATTCATTTCTAACACAGCTAAAAGTTGTAGATTCAAAGGACCAGGCCTCTAACTTGCTCATGTGACGGAAGTGGCTATATGTCAGCTGAGCTGTGGCAGGAAAAAAATGGAGCAAAAAACTTCCTAACACTATGTTGCATCTGCTATGGGCTAAGCATATTCATGACCTGTTACCATGGCTCAGCTGACCCACGGTAAGTTGCCATTGTGCTTTAAGTAATACGAACTTTTTCAGTGATGCCAGGTGCCTGAAGCAAATCACTTATTAAGGAGAAGTTGGACAATACACATTTGATCAGGAAACTCACAAAACATTGCTTGTGTCTTGCTCAAGACCGTTGCGTTTAAGGGAGAGCAGGGTCTCTCTCTACCGTTTGGTTGCCAGGAGCAGCAGAGATGACATGAAGCATTTAGTTTGGTTCTCTCATTTAGCATAAGCCAGAATAAATGCTTTATGTCTCAAATCTCAGTTTAACTAGAGTTAATTCCTAATAGTCTGGACACAAGTGGCAAGCTAGCAGCCTGGAGGCCACACTTCCATATAAAAAATAAATTGTTGATTGAAAAATGCAATGCTTACTCTTCCAGATAGTGATAAAACAAATTAAGTTAGTTTGCAGTTATGTTTTAACACAAGTTTTTAAAGTTTGATTTCTGGATTCCTGTGTAGGAAGCTTGAGCAAGCTGCTAATAAACTTGGGGATTTATTTTTTCTTGAACCTGTGTATTGTAAACAGTTTGAGAAATCCATAAGCAAATAGGGGCCTATAAGGCACACACTGAAAGCTTCTCTTGCTTTGATTCTGCACTACCCGCAGTTGTGGAGGTAACAGTGCTCAAGACGACATCACTGCCCCACAAGAAGAATGTTGTAAAACTCCATTCTCCTTTATTTTCTGATCACCACGCAATTAGCCCAGAAACTGAGTTTACAGAGCTGATTTTGCTTTGAGGTACTGTTGTTGACTGGAACTCAAGTTTAGCAGTTGACAACATGGTTTAGTCTACTAGACAAGTAGTTACCATCTCCAAGGCTGAATTGTACTGATCCTGTTAGTTGGGCTTGTTACAGTGGTTTAGCCTCAAAGATTAATCACACAGAGACATTCTGAAGCTCTTAAGAAGAATGTCTCTTCTGAGCTTTAATTCTTAACTCCCAAATTTGTCTTCTGTTCCCTAGGTTGCTGGCAGGCAAATGGGTGCCAGCTCCTTGTGCTTCAGTAATCTCTCAGTTCATAGGAGATAGAAACAGTAATAGCACCAGGGAAGCATTTGGAGAATGGGATGACAATTCTGCTTCTGAGTCTTGTTCAGACCTTATTCTTAAAGTTTTTTCCCTCTCCAAAATCAGGATCAAGTGTTTTGCTTTTGCCTTTTCCTCCCTCCACTGAAATACCATCATAGGAAGTACAGTGACTTGGTCAATATTTCAGCCTTGATGTTGCAGTCACTATTGAAATGCTGATTTTTCTTGTTCAAAATTGAAGTTGCTTTTTACATAAATTTGCCTAACAAAGCAGTTTGCCAGAGCAGCCTGACATACCACATTTGTTGTAAATAAATTCACTGTGTTTTCCAAACTCGTATTTTAAAGAAGGATGCTGTAACATCAGGAACTCTACAGTAGATGACAATGGAGTGATAAATAATAAACTAATAAGTTGTTTTCTTTTCTGAATTTAGGGAGAAGATAGCATACTTCACAAGAACAAAGATCAGTATACCAGCCCTTCCAGTTGATGATGTATAATCATGCATTTTCATTGAAGTGGTTTTCTACTTGCTCATCTTTTTTTAGATGAACTTTGTAGTTCTAGTGACCTGCTTTTAAAGATCTTCTATTTTACATTCACCATTGATATGTTTATTTGTAAAATACAGTGAATTGAATTCTTCTGTGCTTAAAAAAAAAGGGCAAAAACCCAACAACCGGAAAACCAAAGTAGATTAATTTTGGTATACTGATTTTGTACAGTTTGTATGTATTGCATGTGTGCTTTTATTTTGTAAAGATGGAACAAAGGAACAAAGGCAGTACTAAGTATGTATCCTGTTGAACGGCACTGTGTTGAGAAATACTACGTTCAACAGAAGATTGTTTATCTTTTCACTATTTTCATGTGAGCAGACTGTGAAGATGGCTGTTATGCCATGCAATATTTTTGTACAGGAGTGTGACTTTTGTAGTTTGAAGCTAACCATAAGTGCAAGCTCCTTTCCAAAACATCAAGGCTGCCTCACAACAGCTGCTAATTAGATTCAACACCCACATTGGAATTTTGTTTCTGAAACACAAGTTTCTTCTGTTTTTGTTTTTTTAATTCTTTGTAGGAAGAGACCGAGTTCAGTGAATGTACAGTACTTTAACCTGCACTAAAAGGTTTCTTGCATCTGCGGGAGAGTGGGAAGGCAAGGCAGACAAGTAACCCTAAAATTTTGATGAGACTACCAAAAGGGCAGCTGCTTTCTGAACTGGAAGCTAAATCAAATTTATAATACCAACGCTGAAATCAGAATAGTTATGTCCACTGCARTATAGAGAAACTCTCATTTTTAAGTGTAGTTTTTTGTCCTGGAGGTTGTCTATTACCAACTAGGAAAATGTAAAAATTTTACATATGGGGATGTTTTCATTAAAGTATTTGTACCAGAAGGAAAATCTTTCACTCTGTCACATACTAACTCAGATATCAGAAGTCTTGTTGGTATCGTAAACCTTTTCTGAAAAAGAAAAGCTCCTGACTAGGGAGGCTTAACTTATTTCAATAGGATAAATACCATTTTAAAAAATACACAGTATGACCCTGTATGGGTGTATGACTGCAGTTCAGGTTGCACAGGTGTAATAAGCAAAAGTGAATAGCAAGTTTCAGATTTGTCTTACCTGAACCAGCCTGCTAGGAAGATGCATCGGCTTGGATTCATTTTGTTGGAAGTTCAGAACATTAGATGTAGCATAAGGTGTTTAAAAAGTCCTGTCCTGGTAAAGCAGTTGGGGTTATCTGTGTGTACTACATAAGTAGCTAGACATTGCAGATAACATATTAAGTAGAATATGAAATAATTCTGTTGCACTCAAATGTATTTAATTCACTGGTGAAAGTTTTCTTCCCCAAGCAACAAGCCACAAACACATGGTCTTCATCTTTCAAAAGGCTGTAATTACTTTGTGAGACAGTGCAAGAGAATATAACCACCATATTGTAGCAGCTGTCTCAAATTCAAAGTGACAATTCTGTGATGAGAGGTCTTTGTAAGCCTCACCCGAGGATTTTCTTATGCACAAATACATCAATTCTTGTAAATGCATAGACAAACATTACACACTATTTTGGGCAAGATGGCTGGCTGAATATCCTTTATGAATGCCCCATTTGTTTTTGGTTTCTTGGGTTTGAGATACCATTCATATTTGAAAGGTCAAATTTTAAAAAACAAATCTGGAATTATTTAATGTAGAGGTGAAATGAAGGTTGACCGTTTCAGCTTCTCAATTTGATTATATAAGATGTTTGTAGAATGATGTTTAGAGGTGTACTTTATGATTTTTCTTTTATTTATTTACAGTCTTATTTATGTTCTGTTTAATATAGTTCAGTTCTGGCCATAAAAATGTTTAACATTAAGAATGCTATTTGTGGAAAATATTTAGAGCTTTCTAAATTCTTGCCAGACTAGCTGTTTTTCCCTCACATGTTGAATAACTTTCAAAAAAAGTATTATCACCTGATAAGTACAGGGTGAGGCCAAAATTGAAGTATTGYTGGCTTTAGCTTGCAAAACTCTCATTTAAAATTGAGAGACTTAAACATATTGATGCTCCTCACTTCCCAAATCAGTAGTGTTGAACATGGTTATAAACAGCTTTTAAACAGTTATGGGTTTGGGTATTTTTTTTATTAATTCAAATTATTCACACTTGAAACACTCAATAGAATAAATTAAAATGCATATGGATAAACCCCTGTCAGTTTAAACTTACAAATATTACTCTTTAAGTAGAATATACTCTGCACAGCAACATATAACAAACATAATTAGTTCTGTTTCCAGGTACCAATGTCACTGCAGTTGCATGCATTAAAATCTAAATATTACTGGTACAAGAATATTTAGCCAAATGAGCAAATTTTAGCAGAAATTTTAATAGGATACAAATCAAATAATTTTAAGATCCTTTTTTACTATTGCTATGTTTATACTGTATTAAATATCAAATGCTCAGGACTGAATAAATATTTAATCAGGTTATATTCTGAATGTGTTTCTGTTCTAATTTTGTCTGTAAGAGTATGCAAATCCATCACATAGATTAACTTGTCTCTGCACTTTTCCATGTGTTTCAGTGATTGGAAAATACATTTTTTTTAAAAAACAAAGCTCTTTCCCAGACTAGTGTTTTATTTCATTCTTTTATTGCTGTTCTGTGTCTTTATATGCTCTTTGTAGAAACAGATGGTTGCTACAGCTTTGTCTGCTTAAAGTCATTGCAATTTATAGAAAGTTCACATCAATCACTGACAAGTCTTAGGATAAGTTATAAAGAAAAGTGATTCATATACTTGAAGTTAGTTCTTTACATTCATTAAGTAAAAACTGCAGTGGCAATGAGCATGGTCAACATTTCACCAGACAGCATCTTATTCAAAAATACTGTGACCTGGCTTTCTTTGGAGAGAGTCTGTGCTGGGATATGTTCAGTTGTATATTCTCACTCTCTCACAGACAAAGAGGAATCTTGTATTACRTGACATTGTCTGAGACTGTTTAGTTTACACTAATATAAATGGTAAAGGTCTGTGGAATTTTGTTTCAGATTACACCCTGTTCATTCTTTGTAATGCCTGTTGAGCTGGCACAACAGACTGTCAGAGGACTTAAGCTAATGTTACTGTTTTAAGCAAGTCATTGAAGCAGACCCTCTAAGTCAATAGGAGTTCTGCCATATAACAGACGGTCAAGCCTCCATGCAGCCCCAGAGACCCAAAATTTTATGCTCATCTATCCTAAAGAAGCAATTGATCAGGTTTTGGAAGAAATCATGGTAACTTAATCAGATCTGTATAGGTCATCAGTTAATTAAAATTAAGTAGTCTTTAAAGTAGTAAGTAGTTAAAGGTAAGGTAAGTAGTTAATAAATGAAGTATACAGTAAGAAAAACATCCCCCCAATATCTTGCAAACAGTAACCTATCTGTTCAGCAGACCTTTCTTACTGTAATGCAAGAATAGAATCTGAAAACCTGGTATCTACCCTTTTTAAAATCTTCTATTTTCAATTTCCACATGTTGATGGGTATCTTGCATATCCGCCACTGTATACTRCTCTGGTAATGGGTGGTCAGTTGATGAGCAGACAGTGGAGAGAAGTAGGGATGCTCCTAGAATTTTAAAAAAATCCACCAAACCAAACCAACCACTGAACATTGCATCCCCCATTTCCCATCTGGGCACAATCTCTGGGATATCTTCATCCCCAAATTCCTGGATGATAACATGGGCAACCCAAGAAACAGGAACTAAGGCCAGAACTCCAGATATCCATAGGAGTACTCCTCCAAGCAGTAACAGCTATTTCTTTAATTTCTGCTCTGTATCCTCCATCTTTAGGCAGTCCAAACCAAAACTAGAGATCACAAGGCTCACAAGTCCTAGTCCATTTGATGTAGATACTAAAATCCTGGAAATTTTGAATTCTACAGGCAAAGCTAGGAAAGAATCAAAATCTTTACGCTGTTGCTCCTCTGTCTTGGASTATACAGGTTTGCCAGAGTCCCATAGTCCAGGTCTCCAGTTCATTTAAGTCTAAATTGAGATTTTTCCAATCTGGCAAATAGTTACAGGCACTATTTGAAATCCATCCTACTACAGACATCAGTAATCCAACTAACTGCAGCCTGCCTCTGTGGACTAAGTTAATTTTTAGCAGTCATAGAAGGGCTAAACTGCTTGTTTTTGCAGACAATATTCTGCTCAGTTCTTTGTCATTACTGAACATAAGCAAAAGTTAAAACAATGCTTTATAAGGCATGACGCACTCCTCCCTCTCCACTGTTTGCAAGACATATTACCTGGTTCCATGTGCAGTGTTTGGGGGACAGGGAAGTAGTGTGGTAAACCAGTAATTGGAGGGTTTAGCCACAGCTGGGCTCACATTTCATAGGTTTGGGGTTTAAAAAAAAAAAAAAGGCCTTTGCTTTCCATCAATCTGCTTAAATGTTACAACAGTTCTGCTAATTTTAGCATCTCATACTTTGTGTTATAAATCTATGTTAGGAATCACATGTATAAGGTATTTGATACAGTTTTACTTACAAACGAACGAAGCTGCACTGTGCCTGGTTGAATAACATCATTTGCTTAAAGTCAGAAAGTTTACATGTTCAGAACAACATTGCTGCTATAGAAGCCTTCTATAGGACACATAAGACAGTTCCTCTGTTGGAAAAAAATCTTCTAAGTATTTTTGAAGAGCTGTCTCTCAGCCTTCCTTTTGGGTGCATAAAGCATGCAGTTGCCAAAACACCTAGAATACCTTGTATGTGTCGTTTAGTGTGCTAGATTAAGAAGACAACTTACTGGACATGAAGAACCCACACCAATACTCCATGCACGAAAAGCTTTCTGCGCATCTTGCTAGCGTTTCAGAGATCCACAGTTTTCTTAGACAACCCAACAGTTTTCAAGTACACAGAAGAGCTATTTGAGGCAATGTACATAATGCAGGCTGTTCGGGATGTGAAAACTCGCAAGCTCATATGTCACTGCATTAGGCAGGTGGAAAATTGCAACAGGGAGTCGAGCTTTGAGGCTCATTTAATTGCTTTTATATGAAAAGGAAGCATACTTTGGTTAAAAGCCAAGATGTAAGGGAACATGTTATTCATTTTTAGAATTTTACAGTACAGTTGAGAAAGTAAAAGCATCTTTTCTGCCCAGGCTATGAAAACTTCAGCATCCTGCTGTGAAACAAAGTTTTAAACAGTTTTGTAGGAGAGAAAACACTGCTTTCAAATACCAGTTACGGAAAAAAAGAGACATAAATTTAGCAAATCAGCTAGGTAACAAAGAGTCCTTTGAATTACTAGTGGAACAAGTGTCTGGCTTGCACTAGAGTTTGAAAGAGATAGGGCAGTCTTTCTGTACTACTTAAAACCTTCAATTTTCAGGCCTAGTTTCAGTTTCCAAGTGTTGACACTGATCTTGCAATTCCACTACAGCATAATGGACCGAAGATGGATGGACTTCAGTTGAACAGATTGTGCAATTAAGTAGGGCTCCTCCTAATATAAGACAAAATCCAGCAAGCCAGCCAACAAATAACGCTTCCCCAAAATCCCACCTGGGGACAATATCTGGTATACTCTCATCCCAAAATTCCTGGACTGTGGAATGGGCAACCCAAGAAACTGGGACAATAGCTGTAATTCCTGATATCCAGAAGAGCATTCCTCCAAACAGCAACAGCCGTTTCTTTAGCTCCTGTTGTCTTTCACCAATTTTCAAACAGTCCAACCCAAATCCTGAGAGCAAGAGGCCCAAAAGCCCCAGTCCATTGGAAAAAAACATCAAAATCCTAGAAATCCTGAGCTCTGGAGGCAAAGCTAAGAAAGAATCAAAGTCCTTGCATTGCATCCCCCCTTCTTCCTGGACAACACAAGCTTGCCAGAGTCCCATGGTCCAGATCTCCAGTTCATTCAGTTCCAAGTTAAGATTTTTCCACTGAGGTAAATAGGTAGTGAGACAGGATAGGACCCATCCCAACAGAGATAATAATATGCCACTTAATTGCATCATAGGTCGATAGACCAAAGCCATTGTAAGAGCAGAGTCCTAAAAGCCTGAGGAGGAACGTCTCCCCAGCAGTTCTGTAACAACTGCTACCTTTGGTGGTGGAGGAAGCTATGATGATTTTTAGTTCTCTGGTGCCCCAAATATAAGCCTTTGCTATTAACCCTTTGTATGCTCTGAAACACTTTTTTGTTCTTCATGAATATAGTGTTTCACATAAAGGACGAAGGACTTCACTAAACCATGAGTAGGCTTTCCGATAAGGATTTGATCTGCTACCTTCCAATTTGCTTGGTAAAATTATATCCCAATGCCTGATGATTACAAGCCTGAGGATGAACAAAGAAGGCTCTATGACCCCTCACCCTAAAACACAACAGAAATCTTTGTGCTTCAATACGGATTAATTAGATTTTAAGTGGTGATAAAAAGTCAGCTCTGTCTGCAACAGGACTTCATTGTAATAGCTAAATTTGAGATTTCAGGGATGTAAATCAGGGCCTTGTAAAGAAAGGTAGACTGTTTGCCTATAATCTTTATTCTTAGACTTCCTCAACATACATAATGGCTTATCTTCCACTGCCCTGTTTTATGTCTGCAGCACTGTAAAAGACGCTTTGTAAAAGATCCTTACGTTTCACATTTTCTACATTCATTTCTTTTAAAATGGGCTTTGTTTTGACTGACTCTTAAGGGGAAAAGGAGATGGGAATGGTCAAAGTACCATAGAAAAAGAAATCCTAGACATCCCTCCACCATAATGAACTCAGGCAGATCATCAGCCAGTGTAAATCTTACCTGCCCCAGGACTTCAGCAACACCACGGTAGCAGCTTACACCAATTCAGTGTCCCCTTTCCTAGAGCCCACGTCGCAGACAGCACAAAGTATACTCAGTGTCTAACAACATCTGGCACTCACCCTTCCCAGAGCCAGGAAGCGTCTAGTGCCTTTCTGATCAAACGAAATACCACTATGCCCTTCTCCCATTAGGAAAGCCTGCTTTTTTCTACTTTCCAAACTGCCATGTCAGCTACACTTGTGTTCATCTACTGGGTCAGCAGCGAGAACATTTGTCTGCTTCCCCTCCGTAGCTTTAACAGCACAGCCTATATAGGAGTGTTTAAACTATCTAGAAAGCTGAGCAGTGTAAACACGTGCACATGTGTACAACCCAGAGACTCTCTCCAGTCTCTCTTGACTTCATTTGCTAGATATGATAATGTACTAATGTGACAAATCTGCATATTTTAATTCTCTGTTGTTGCAAATGGCTTATCAGCTGATGCAAGAAGGTAACACTGCTTTGAAGGTTTCCAAAATCCCGAACGGTATCATTAAGAAATTTTGCTGCAAGAAAAACTCCTCCCGATTTCTGTATTATTTTCACCTTAATTTCTAACCTTTGCATTTTTACCGCCACAGGCCATGAAGAGCCATCACAAAGAAAGGTGACCTATTTGCCTTTTGCCTGTGCATCAACCCCTTCCGGCCACCCACACCTGGTCAAAAGATTACTATGCACAAGAGCAGGAATCACCAAGGATATTACTGGCAACACTAGGAACAAACTGATGCCAGCAATGCTCTAATTTTGGCCACCCACTAGGCAAAAGAAGAAAAAGCTTGCATCGATTCAAACTCCAGATTGTATTTTCAGATTTGGCAGTATCCTTCCTCTCCCCTTTCTGTGTTTAAAGCAGGAATGCTAGTTCTGGAAATCACTGTGCTATTCAACAAGAAACTCCATAATGCCATTTGAACCATTTTTCAGATAAACAGCCACACTTCAGGAGTGCTTCTGCTCATTCAGGGGCTACATACTTATTTGACTTTTAAATCATGGTTACTGCCAGACTATTGCTGGAAAGCAATTGTGCTTTCCTTGTCTGTGAACCTTTAACATTTTTCCCCCTGCTCTTATTTCCAGCAGTCAGTATAGTGTGAAAGCAAAAGATCAGATATGTGAAGTCCATTCATTTTGCTAATGTTGAGCATTAGCAGTCAGAAGCACTCAGACTGATGTACCAGTAAGATTTGCCAATAAGCTCTGCAATTTACTATTAACCATGCAATACTTAGAGCAAGCAAAGCCTCCTTATACTATCCTGTGCAGGATTATAAAAGAATCCTTGTTTTTTGCCAATGAAAAAAAAAAAACAGATAAAAGACTTGCCTTGTCCTCTGGATAGTGACGAGGTCTGAAATACTGCCCTAACTTGGAACTTACCGATCTTATGAAAATCCCAGCAAGCCCAAAAACAAAAAAAGAACTTTTGTTGAACTGAGATGCAGATTCTCAGATGAGTAATTATCTTACTCCTATCTTCCTTGTCCTTCTTTCACACTTATCTTCCCCATCATTATTTATTTCTGTCTCTCACTATCTTATCCGAAAATGTCCCACTCCTGGAGGAAGCTTTATTATGGCAGACTTGTGCCTGCACAGAAGGCAACATACCGCAGCTATTGCAAGCCCCAGCAGTTGGAAGCGGGCGATATGCAGCCACCACAACACAAGCCCTTCACAGGTCRGCCTCCTGGCCACACTGACACCAGCTTATGGCGTTCTCCATCACAGAGCCCCGATCTCCCATCATTTCTCGCCTTACTGTTCAGGGTAATTTGAAACATAAACCTAGAGCGCATTGTTAAGTCGCGATGACAGAAGCGTATGCCCACATCTGCACGGTCTGAAACAGCAGCTGCACCAGCCCATTTATCCCCAGGGTTTCGGCGGAGGCGGCTGCAGCCCCCAGCTCCCTGCCAGAGACCCCCCTCCCTGAATGCTACGTTTTGCACTTGCTGCTGTTGCTGTTTTACTGTTTCAGGCCTCAATTCTGTGAGACATTAAGCACCCATAACTGTCTTTACAACTGATGCCTGTGAAGAATGTAGCACGGGATATGATTGAGCTCCTATGGTTTCAGCAATACTATCCAAAGGGCTGGGGACAGTATCAGTCATTCTAAATAACTCCAAGCATCATTTTGCAAGCTGATTAGTGACTAGTCTAAAGCATGCATACCATTTTATGCAAATAAGTGCACTACATTCCCCCCCTGCCCCAGTAAAACCATTTCAGTCTGAACACAAGGATTCTGAATCTTATTTCAAGTAATAAATATTTTCTTTTAAAGCTTTAAAACTCTGCACTAACCATTTTGGACAACTTCTTGACCAGAGATAGATGCATTAATATTTTACCCCCTGCAAAGAGTATTAGGGAACTCTTATCTTTACAGAGCTCTGCAGCCCAGATAATTATCCAAATGTTTTATGTTCAGCATAAGCAGAAAGAAATATCAGGTGCAGAATTTGTGGGATTAAATTGCCTAATCAGCTCCCAGAAAAGCAGTCAGTGCATCATCAGAGACTGACTCTATCCTATACTTTCAGTTCCTACATAAGGCGTAAGGACATGCATGTTGTGGGCTTGTTTATTCTCCTCCAGCTGTCCAAAAGTGTGTTCATCTATGAGCTACAAGTGTTTCCAATAACATTCCCCAAACATCATTACCATAATTTTTGCTAATTCTGAAGATAGTTATTGAGCTCCATAAATAATTTTTGTCACTCATTTAAATACCTAACACTTTCCTGAATCATTTACAGGTCTCTCTTATCTTTTATTTTCCATCTTAGAGATGCAAATGCAAAAGATGAAAATAGGATTTGAGTCAGTGTATAGATTTTCTATAATTAAGCCTAGTATAAGCCAGTAAACATAGCTACTGTCAAAAGGTGACAAGATAGTGTCTTTGGCATCTTATTACAAGTGAGTTAATTCATTTAACTTGGCAGTCTTTCACCTTTCAACTTATTGCTTGAACTGGAAGTTGCAGGAGTTAGCATTTTCTTATCCAGGAACCCAGCAATTTGTGATGCTGGAGGAGTTTTTTTGTTTTGCATTTCTGAGGTGCCCATCAATGAAACCAATGGAAACACCAAGCCAAAGATGACAACCAATACTGCTACCCGTATTGTCCTAGTGTACTTCGACATAATACCCCAAAATAGTTATTTGTATTAGTAGATCCTAAAACTTCACGGTACTTTGGAGAACATCACAGTGAAGACAGGTTGATAACTCCTTTAATCTGTGGACCTCCAATCATTCAGAGTCCTATAAACTTTGCAACAGAGCAACAGCAGGTACATTCCGGCCTGCTAATGAAATGGACTGATTTGAATCCCCCCCCCWTTTTTTTTAACCCTCTTCTTTTTTTAAAAAACTAGTTATTAAAGTTATCACTATTTTTCTTCTCTGTTCAACTTTCTCCTTGGCTTCTCCATTGAAATGACACTACCAAGTTAGACACACCTCCAGGTAGAGCTGGAAAAGCAGATGTGGTGCAGATGTGAAAGGTCCAATGACTAAAGTTCACACAACATCTACACACATCCAAACTCCAACGTACGAACTGCACTAGTTGTTACACACCCACCTGAATCCTAGTGGAAGCCACAGCAGCAACACTTAATTACGAGCACTTAGAGGCTATTATGAAAACAGTGAAGAGAGTCTGGAGAGGGGTACACTAGTGATGGAGGTAATGACAGCTTCCACTCCGGAAGAGGAAGACAGACTAACTTTTACCTGCACCAGTTCATAGTATCATTGTATTTTCAGAAAACATTTTCTCAATATTTAGAGGTGATGATTTATGAGACTATACCATTTCTTTCTGTATTACATCTAAAGAGAGTCCCCTTCAATGAGTGCTAGAATGGTTTTGCATGCTACTGGAGTGAAGAGGCAGCAATACACATGGCTGAATATTCTGCAGAGAAGTTACAGCAGAAGGAGACAGTTCAGCAGAGGCAAAGCAAAGATTCACAAAGGCCATCACCTTTTCTGACCAATCCTCCCTGACCTGGGCAGAAAACACACTCGAGGAGGTTGGTGTGCAGCCATTGCAGATGGTTTTATGCCACTGCCAGCATGCAGCAAGCAAGGAAACAGCCGGAGGGAGGACAACAGTGGAGGGCAAGGACCTGGCAAGCACAAGCCGCCCCATGGCATGCCAGTGGGCCAGGAAAGGGCTGCAGAATCTTCCTGCCAAACAAAAGGTACAATAGTTGCTGGCCCTCCAAATATGACCTCCCTCCTCAAACAGACCTATTGCCAGTTTTTTGGTATTGCAGGGACAGCCAAACCCTATATACCTTCCATCTTCAAACACTGGATGTAATTCATTAAGCAACTTTAACAAAAGCCTATTATATATGCAAAAGAAATGTACTTCTGGGAGTGAAAAGCCTTGCTAACAGTTTCACTTTCATAAGATTAATTCAAATCTTGAAATAAGATGACATGTAAGACTAATGGCAGTTGGACAAGATCTAGAGGGGAAAGGAACTGAAAGAGTTAAGCTAAGCAAGGTGAAACTTTGCCTATTTCTGCTTTAGAGACTTATTCAAAAGACTGAAATGAGAGAGGGTAGATTTGCCATCATTATACTGGAAGAATAAAGAATGCTTTAAGGCTCAGTACTTCAACCTTTGCGGAAACTTTTCCATCACTATCCCAATCCAGACTTCAAAGTGAGGGTTGACTGGGTTAGAAAATTAGCCTTATTCTTCAGGGAACTAGTTTTAATGTACTGTCAATACAGGAGATTACTGTAAGTATGAAAACTCATGTCACTTGAACAGTGATTGGAATATGATTTCCTTGAATGATGAAAGTCTACGAAATTAATTTCTGAGCTGTGAAAAGTGTTGGCTTCTCTATCATTATCCATCTCTTATTATAAGATTCTGGTTTAATAGACTGTTACATATATATTTCTATAATGCTCTTCACTTAACACCTGCAAACAATTATAGGCTTTCTCTCATTCCTTAAAGTCTGTTCTTATTATCAGTAAACTTAGACAAATTATTTGTAGTACCCTGTTGAACCTACACTGGGAATTGTTACTGTATGACAATAGGGATTGCAAAGATAATAGGGAATTATTAGCCATAAATTAGAAGACCACACATACGTTTCATCTGTCAAGCTAGCCAGCATGTGAAATGAGCCATGAGAACRTCTGACAAGTGAAGGAAGTGAGGGGCACCTGTGGCTTTTTGCTCACCTACCATAATTGAGATTTGGGGGGAGTGGAGAGAAAGGGCTGAACAAATTTAGCTTAGTAGTTTGAAACGCTTATTTTTCATTCTTCAGATTCTAGTGGGTTAAACTGTTTTAGTGTTTTACCTTTTAAGGTGCAGGGGGTAGGAGATGCAAAAATGGAGACTCTTTCCTGGCAAGTGACCGTCCTTAATAAGTGCAGAGCTTCTTGACTGTAAAAAAGGGCTTTTTTTCTCCCCTATAATGACAACATAAATCCCCACCCCCCAACTGAAATCTAAGCATGCTGCTAGTTTAAAGAGTTCATTACATCCCRTCATTAACATATTAAACCACTAACATTTATCAGAATTAGTTAAAACCTAGCCATACACTGCTTTCCCTCTTCTTTTGTCATATTCATCCCTTCTCTCTGCTCCCCCCCACCTTCCCTCCCTTACACATAGACTCTGGCAAGTCAGGCTCCTTCATGAGGATAGGGCGGAAGGGGCTCCCGGAGGGAGGGAGAGAGGAAGCAGCAGTTTCCTTCCTTCCTTCCTTCCTTCACTTTCCGCTGGCCCTCTTGCCAACTGCTGCTGCCCAGCAGCATCCTCAGGTGTGAAAACAGAGGTGAAAATGGTGATGCAGAGAATCCACTAATGCATGATGCTGATTTGCAAAATATGGTACAGCTGAGAGGGGTGAGACCACAGGAGTCCTGACTCACTCTGTATCAGTGGATTGAGATAGTGCCTGACCATATTCATAGCAACCCAGAGAGATTTCCAACACCGTTCCTCTGCAATAATTAGTGATAGTTATTTCCATTTTCACTAGCTGATGATCACCGCACATCGAAAATAATCCTGTAAGTATCTTCTGCAAAGTATCGCACTCTTCCTAAACATCACTTGAATACAGAGTTGAGGGCTATCTCTGTACCATAGGTTCAAGCATTTAAATAGAGAACATTTTACCATAAACTAGAGCTGGTGAAGATGGCATAGATTCTGACTGAAAGAAAGCAATTGTGAATATTATTACAATTGTTATCTCCCAATATAAAGAAAACCTGCATTCACTTGAGCAGACATCTGCTTTCAATTCTTTGGTCAGTCACACAGAAGAATCTAAATTTTGCTTTACATGGTACCCAGCAGGAGCTGCCAGAAGAGTAACTATATTCTGCAGAAGTAAGTATATTCTGCAATATACCCAAGTCTTTGTATTATTTTGTACAAAATCCCACGTAGAGAAAAGTTAACAACTACATGAGTAAAAGAAATGTATGAACACATACGCATTACTGAGCTTAGTATATATCTGCATAGCTACATTCACTAATACAAGAGTGGCTGTACTAGGACAGGCCAAGGCAAAGGTCTATCTAGCCAGTAGCAGATACTTGGGAAGGAAAAGAATAAAAGAATGTGGTAAGGATAGGTTGATATCGTCTTCATCCTACAGTGTAAAGACCTCCTGAACTTGGCCTTAAAGTCTATGTCATCATGTAGAATAGCCCTTGATGGACCTTTCCTTTATAAATTTGCCTCAAAAGCATTCACTTACTCACATCTTATAACAATAAATTCCAATTTAATTTGCCTCATATAAATTTTTTTCCCTTTGAACTGCAAACATACTGCTAAGATCATTTTATTTGGTAGCCACTAGTTCTTCTGTTAGGAAGAATAGTGAATAACCATTCGTAACTCACTATTTCAGAACCATTCATTTTTGTGTATAGATCTTTCTAATATCCTTCCTCAGAGGTCTTCCCCATGCTGAAGAGTCCTAGCTTACTACATACAGAATCATCTCTAATAGATGAAAGCGAGATGATCTCTCTTGTGGCGATCCTACCTGCTCATTGGCAGAGTTCAATACAGTATGCACACACTCAGCTATCGTGGCATAAGATAATTGATACAGGCATATCAAACTTCTCTTCTTTTACACTACTACCACCATGATTGTCATAGTTATGCTCCTGTTCACCATCCACTTGAGGAAAACAGCATTTCAAGACTGGCTAAGAAAAACCTTGTTGAAATCTTTCCTGAAGTTTGAAATATTGCCAATAGCATCTTGTTAGTGTGAGGATACCATTTATCTGCATTTTATCATTCTGGGATAAGACATTAGCCCAAGAAATAAAATGGAGAAAAATTAATTCTGTCAACAATAGTCTGTTTGGAATGCAGTATCTTACACTATAAGATATGAAACCTAAAAATGGGTAATTTTTTTTATAGGAAGGATACACTCCCAAGTGGATGTATAAATGAGTTTCCTGTAATATTCTGCCAGACGCACAGATGGCACAAGATTAAGAAAGTGCTCCTGGCACCAAAGGCATGATGATTTTCATAAACTGTAGGTTCAATAGTTGGGAGTAATGCATCTGTATTCATGTGAAAACCCTTTATGCTACATCATATTATCATGCTTTCTCTTTACCTAATTATCACTTCTCTGCAGGACAACAATCRCAGAATTTGCTGCAATTGTGGTAGAGAGAAAAATGGGGCATTATATCCCTCAGGGAGTGCAACTGAACTTTTCTGTCTGACCCCATATGTCTGATTAAAAGAACCACAACTCATAGGAACACCGCTGATAGCAGGGTATAGAAATACACTTAACCTTGGGATTTTCCCCACAAAGGTAGGGTAAAATTATATATACAGTTTTCACATAAATTCAAAGAACCATTAAAAGTCATTTTGTCCATCTTTCTCTTATAAGACAAGGCAAAGCAAACCTATGCCAACAGATACTTATTCAGCTTTTCTTTAAAAACCTCCACCGATGGAAATAACACAGCATTCTATTCCAGTGAAGCACTGGAATACAGACCATACTTCCTGAAGCTATAATTCCTGCTCTTTCCTTCTGTCCTCCCTTCTTAAGCAACAGCACCCAGCTGTTAATGTCATGGAGATGGGCACTGTCCACTGTCTTACATACAACATTCCTGTCACCACAATCCCAAATGGAAAGTAGCTTTTTTTGCTGTTGTTCTTGTTGTTCAGGCCATCATTAAATCAAATTCAGTTTATGATTTCCTACCATTTCGAGTTCTGGTACGGTGTTGATGTTCCTTCTGGCACACACAGGTATTCTGCCTTCTGATGGTGCCGAGAGGACAGGGTCCTGTCCCCAGCTTCTAGCACATCTATGGAAGAAGATAGGGGTTGACAAGCTCTCCCCTTCCTCAGCTCCCAGGTAGACATTGTAGAGGACATGAGGGCAGATATCCCTCCACCCAGGCCTGACAGAAAGGTCTCCGTCTCCCACTTCTGCCAGTAGTTTGCTTTGAGAAATGTTTGAGCACTGAGCTCCCTGCTGGACTCTTATTACATCTCTGCGAATACAAGACAGAAACAGTCTTTTTCATATTTCTGCTATGAGTCAGAATCAGACTAACTCTAAATCAGACTAAACTGTGTAAGACAGGAGGTAGGGTGGCTGGAGGAGCGGAAGGGGAGGGAAAGGAGATACCTTGGGAACACTTTCCTAAAGGTCTGAAGCACAGTTCCYAAATACTGTGCCCAACGTGAAGCATAGCACATTCAGAAAAAAAAATGTGAATCAACGAGTAGCTTTTGGCACTTGAGGTTTCTCTCTCTTAATTATAGAACGGTCACATCTCCTGGATTATTTTCTAGGGCACACAAAGCATTAGCTTGCTCAAATCACCTCAGAGCTACCACCGAGAACATTTACCTCTCCTGTCTTCAGACCAGGGCCCACAAAACATAATGAATAAATTGGCATCTCAGACATGTACAGGAAACCACAGTTCTGTCTCCTATTGATCTGAAGGATCAAACTGCAAAGCCAGCAATCCTTACAGGGCTGAGAAGACCAACTGCCATGAAACTGGTAGGAGAAAGAAGAGCTTTTATCAGCGTATGGCAATAGTGTGGTATCATAGCATCAAATTCCCAAAACAACAGGATTTTCTGACCTACCGTTGACCATGGAGCTGCATTATTTGTGCAAGACCAAGAGAAGTGGGCCCAGGAAAAGCTTAGGAACTCTCATGGCAAAAAAGATACCAAAAATCCTTGCTGTCTTTTATACAATTTAGCTTTTTGTATCAAAAAACAGCAGGAGTGAAAATACACTATTGGAGCCTAGTAAGTGATCTAAACAATAACAATTAAAAAGATCTTGGAGTGTGATGGAAGGAAGACACTGAAGTTTCAGTAGAAAGATCTACAGTGTCAAGTACCGTAGGACAATCTGAGACCGGCACAGTCCCCAGCACTAGTTCAAACAGGAATTAAGGGCAGAAATGAATGACTCTTGCAAATTAAACAGGAGCTACAGATGTATACTATGGGAATTTCCAACAGCTCAGGGAAGAAACAGTAGCTGAAAGAAAGTCAAGAGCTGCCTAATAACATTTCAGCAGTAATGGCAAGAAAGATTTACAGTCAGCTGGGCAAATCAAGACAAGAAGCTTTTTTCGAGAGTGTGCCTTACAGAAATGCTGCAAACTAAAGCATAAAAAGATCTTTTTATGCTACATATATTACGTATTAGATAATTAACATGGCATACTTGAGACACGATATTGCCATGAGCATCTGATATATAAAAAAACTAATTTATAAAGACATTGCTAGAGTCATGAAGGTGAAAAAAGAAAATAATTTGGATCATAAGGCAAAGAAACTCCATTGTTTGAATTTTACATGAGAAGCAGTCAAGGAGGTGGGCTGTAGCAGGATTCAAAAGGCAGTTTTCAGAGTGTCTAAATACATCTTCAGCTATCTTTGACTACCTTGCTTTATTTTTTGTTCAATGGGAGGAAAAAAAAAAAATCAGTCTTTTACTCAAGCTCAAAGAGCTGCAACTAAAAAACATACTGATGGCCCTGAACAATAAGAAAAGGCTTCTCCTGCCCAGACACTCACAGATCATGCCAAACCCAAGAGGGTGCATTAAGAGCTGGATAACAGCCAAACTGCGTGCCATACAGCAAAACACCGCTTAGCCTGTATCCTGTTTCTGTCAATGACCTGTAGTAGGGAAGAGTATAAGAAAAAGGTAAGCAGCTAGGGATATTTCCTCAGCCTATCTCCCAGTTTCCACCTAACTGCAGCTCAGGGACTTCCTAAGTCTGGAGGTGGTGCCTTTGCATTCAGCAGCCCTAGGCTGGCTCTTCTTTCATCATTTTGTCCAAGCACTTACTGAAAACTTGTTCAGCTGAAAAAGAAAGACAGAAAGACAGAAAGACAGAAAGACAGAAAGACAGAAAGACAGAAAGACAGAAAGACAGAAAGACAGAAAGACAGAAAGACAGAAAGACAGAAAGACAGAAAGACAGAAAGACAGAAAAGAAAGCTAGCTTCTGATCTCAGGCCAGGCCTACAGAAAGCTTTTGCCGGGGAAGCAGTGTTAGTTTGCAGCGAAAGTCCTTCCCCTCCCCTCCTTTTTTAAATCAGCACCAAAATAAGTTGTTTTGCTTGTATAGCTTATTCCCTTTTGAGGGACTAGAATATATTAGACCACAACATACAATAGAAGGGTTTCCAGTTTGGCTATCCTAGCAAGCCTTTTATAGTCTTTAGAAAAATAACCAGATGACAGAAATATATATATTTAATAGTGCCCATAGAAATTAAACATTTAAATATAAACATGCATCAGTAATGTATTCCTTTTGGTAATTCATTAACAAAAAAAAAGCCCAAGCTGTTCCAAGTTTCATTTTCTGTGAATCAAAGCTTATATTTTACTTTCAAAAATTGAATGCTGTTCCCAGTAGCCTCATCTCATCCATTCTTAAAGCATAATCCTTACACTACAAACTATTTCTTGGAGTTGTGGCATAATTGAACAGTGCTTGACTCCTTCTTGTTGTTTTGTTATGTGCACACTAAACACTAATCCCCTCCAGGCAAGTACCAGATTTACTGGTTCTATGGAAGTGCCGAGAAACTCAAAGATAGCATAAAATTATTATACAGCAGTAACCAGAACCATACAGCCCATTTTAATGCACTGAAATAAGCAGACAAATCTGGGTAAAGCATTAACAAGTAGAGCTTACAGGAGTGGCCATGAGAAGACCTGAGCTCAAATTTTGGTTTCCACACAATCTAAATTACTGACAAGCAATCACCATTCACAGTTTCATATAGTCTGAATTCTCTGTGGCTCTCTAGCCCAAGCAAAGCAGCACCCAAAGCACTAAATAACATGCAGAACAAGGGAGAGGCATGTTTTAGTCATTGGACCACAAGTTGGAAGTCAGGCTTTTGCCTTCTTCTCAACTCTGACATGGACTTACCAAAACTGTAGTCAAATCACTTCTTAAATGTACTTTGTTTTTCCTCACCTGTGAAGTAGGATTCAGAACACGTAGAAATATTGCACATGTAAGGTGTCCAGAAAGAATAAAACAGATACCATGTAAGATACCTGCCCAAATAGCAATTTAATTATGCATATTTAAGAGGCAAATCATTTCACTTTCAAAAGAAAAAAAGGCTGTACTGGATGAACATATTAGTGCAGAGCGCATTTAGGAATAAGTCTAGCAGAGTTAGTATTCTGATGAGGAAAGTGGTTCTAAGGGTTGATACATCTTACGCTGTAGGAGAACTGATAATAGAAGAGAATTCTTTGATGTTTTATTTAAAAGTTTTACTCAATAATTCAATAAAGAGACCCATTATAAATCACGAAACAGTAAGAACATGCCATGAGTACAGTCAAGTAATGAATAAAAAACAAACTAACACAAGGATAGCAAATATCTGTAATTTAGGAAGCATATAATTCACTATTTAACCTTACTGAATTCAGTTACCTGGGGTGTAAATCAGCATGGAGTCTTGGATATAAATAGTGACCCTACTGCAACTYGTCCTGGGAGAGTGAAAAGATGAAAATTACAGAGGCGCTCTGAAGTTTTTATTAACAGACATGCAATACTCTAGCTTTCTGATCACCTATTGATGCCAGAGTTTTTTCAGGATTCCAGGCGATGTAAACTTAAAAAGGAAAAGCAAGACTGACAGTATGTGTTTTGTTTCTTATATCTTTACCCCTCCTCCCYGACCAAGCACTGTCAAGTCAGCTAGATACCTCAATGTCTATTTCTGGCATTAGTTCAAATCTGACATGGACTAATCAAAATCCCCTTGAGCACAAATCCACAAGAATTTCTTCCCAAGAATGGGATTTACCTTTACTTCAGAGAAAGACATGTTGCCTCAGTGCTCCCAAGTGTCAAAACAAATGTGCATCACAACAGGATTAGATTTCTAAAATTTCTGCCAGACACTGCTTCATGGACACCTCATTTCCCCTTCAGCTGCCTAGATTTAGTCTCAAATACAGAAGGCTAAACATACTAGTCTCTATGTTCCCCCAACTGAAACTCATCTTACCATTCTGTATTTTCTAGCAGGAACTACAAAGTTATTTCACACAGCCTCACAAGGAATCTGCTAACAGCAAGGATGCCAAACCAAATTAGGAAACTCATTTCCACAAGAAGTCTTCCATCAGCACACAACAGATATGGAAATTTCCAACCACTCAGCATGTTGCTACATTGCCATTTGCCCATAAATTCCAATAATACATAGCTCTGGGATCCCATTAGCATCCCAGAGAGTGAATAACAAGCGAGCTATAAATCTCAAGCCCTATAATCAAAGTCAGGGCTACATATTCCCAATCTTTGAATCCAAAAATATTTTTAGAATTGCATTAGCTATTTCTATGCTATTTTGTGCCAAAATAAGCAATTCTAAACTGAGTGACATCTTTTATCAGCTTCAGCTGTGACCCCATCATCTATCGCCACTTTCCTGAATCAAGACATCCAGGTAGAAAAAAAAATTCTAATATCAAAATGTTTTCTTGACTTCAGCATTGGTTGTTACAGCAGCGACATCATGACTACATATAGAAGTCCAAGTACTTTGCGCTTCCTTCCTTCAAAGAAAGTATCATTCTACCAAGGAAGTATTATTTCTACCTCTTGCTGTGTGCCCCCAATGCCACCTATTATATTCTGAATAGTCCTGATTCACCCCTCAGAAAACACCACAATTTGCCAAAATTGCTCCTCTGCAGGAATTGAGCACGGGGGGAGAGGGGGGGAACAAACCAAAAAAAACCACAAAGGAGTAAAAAAAAAAAAAAAAAAAAAAAAAAGTGAGCTGCCACCTTTCCTCTCGACTCAGATATCACTGAGGCACCCAAGGTCATTATCAATACAAACCAGAACATAGCTGGATGTGACAGTGGTAACATTTGCAAGGAAACAAGATCTTGTTTTAATCACATCTCCTGCTGCTTTATATTCTTAATCTGAAGGCAAACGCCACTAGTTTGATATGCCTTCAGGTAAAGAACAGCAGCCTCCATTTTATTATCCTAACAGGATTGTGAAAAATCAATTAAAAAAAAATCCATGTCTCTAAGAAATTACTTAAGAACAAGATCTGAGAATTACATAAACCTGCCTTATGCTATGATGTCAGGCATAACTGGAAAGACAGAAGAAATGGAAAACACAAGCCTGAAGAACTAAATGCAAGTGAAGCAGAACTAAACCATCTCCCCTTAAGCCTCTCTCCTATTTCTCTTTCTCAGTTTTGGAAAGCTGTAGTAGAAATCCATTCCTTTAAGGACATCCCATAAGCATTCAAATATTAAAATTCTAAGATTCTCACCTAAGATTTTAGCCTTAGGCATATGTTTATATATATGGCAATGGAAATTTGAAGCTGCTATCGTTGTCACTATTTAAATTTTTAAAAATCAGATCTGATGGTTATCAAAATCATGTTAGGAGCTCAACATGGAAAAGATGCGTGTTGTAACAGGTTGTGGTAGCTTTAGCTTACTTTATCTGTATGATGGGATTTTTTTTTTTTTAATCCCTTATCCCATTATTGTCTCTAGGCATTCACTTTCAAGAAGCCTGGACTGGGTCCAGTCTTGTTCAACTTCTTCATCAATGACCTGGATGAAGGCACAGAGTGCACCCTCAGCAAGTTTGCCAACGATACCAAACTGGGAGGAGTGGCCGATACACCAGAGGGCTGTGCTGCCATTCAGAGAGACCTGGACAGGCTGGAGAGGTGGGCGGAGAGGAACCTCATGAAGTTCAACAAAGGCAAGTGCAGGGTCCTGCACCTAGGGAGGAATAACCCCATGCACCAGTACAGGTTGGGGGTTGACCTGCTGGAAAGCAGCTCTGCCGAGAAGGACTTGGGAGTGCTGGTGGACACCAAGTTAAGCATGAGGCAGCAATGTGCCCTTGTGGCCAAGAAGGCCAATGGTATCCTGGGGTGCATCAGGAAGAGTGTTGCCAGCAGGTCGAGGGAGGTGATTCTCCCCCTCTACTCAGCCCTGGGGAGGCCACATCCAGAGTACTGCATCCAGTTCTGGGCTCCCCAGTACAAGAGGGATGTGACACTACTGGAGCAAGTCCAGTGAAGGGCTACAAAGATGATTAGGGGACTGGAGCATCTCTCTTATGAGGAAAGRCTGAGAGAGCTGGGCCTGTTTAGCTTGGAGAAGAGAAGGCTGAGAGGAGATCTTATCAACGTGTACAAGTATCTGAAGGGAGGGTGTCAAGAGGATGGGRCCAGACTCTTTTCAGTGGTGCCGAGCGACAGGACGCGAGGCAACGGGCACAAACTGAAACACAGACAGTTCCATCTGAACATGAGGAGAAACTTCTTCACTGTGAGGGTGACAGAGCACTGGAACAGGTTGCCCAGAGAGGTTGTGGAGTCTCCTTCTCTGGAGATATTCAAAATCTGCCTGGACGCAATCCTGTGCAATGTGCTCTAGGTGACCCTGCTTGAGCAGGGGGTTTGGACTAGATGATCTCCAGAGGTCCCTTCCAACCTCAGCAATTCTGTGATTCTGTGAAGACTAGAACCATTTACTGCAACATAAGCTAATCCTGACTTGCCATATTTGACTCTCTTTAAGTTAGGGTTGCTCTTGTAAACAAATACACAAGACGTTATCCATATGCATCATGCTTTCTGTTGCAACACACTTTTTAAACAAGCAAAATGTGGAAGTTTATTTCTGCAAAGTCATAATCAAATAGTAATTAAGTGATAAGCAACTGTTTCAGACAGTTTCCTCAGGAAAAAGCTTCCTCTTCACTTAAATGTGAGACATTTAGAGGTTTATTTCCAGACACAGCTTACATATATTCATAAACCAAACCAACTGATTATGTACTTCAGAGAAAGTTATAGCAGACTATTGATTAACATTATACTTCTTGCTCTTATGTTACAACCAGAGCTGACAGTGTTTTTGAAGATTAAGTTTTCAATTAAATGCTGCTTGAGCTCTTCAGCATCTGAGAGACTTAGTGCAAAATGTCTTTATTACGTAGTTTACAAACATTTCAACACTAGTGCAATAATGTGCTACAAGTTGATTGTTATTACTCTAACATAAGAAAGGACATATGGTTCCTGTCAGACTATTGTGGTTATTTCATTCTTACAGCTGTTGTGGAAACAAATAGAAGTTTTAGGTAGATCTCTCAAAACTTTAATTGGTTTCTCTATGCATAGCTATTTATACTAAAAGCTTTCATTTAAACAAATACCTTAGTGCAGTTAGCACAACACAAAAGCAATTGAGAGTCATTCACCATTTGTTTTTCCTTTCATTATACTACTACTTAGTGATCCTAGGCACAAATGGAGCAGCGCTCCATAGAGACGTGCTATGACAGTATACAAAATGTTAGCGCTTGGTCCTGAAGGACTTTCAGTCAAACGAACAAACAAAAATTAAAACCTTCTGTAATAGTTACGCTGCATGCCTGATGAAAACGCCATGTTTAATGCAAAAGTTCACTCAGACCCCAACCAATGCACAATAAAACTAGATGCTGCACTAAGTAATACTTGCCTCAACTTCCTTTCTCTGCTCTTTGTGAATCTAAAGTAGGGTCCCCAACCTTACCAAGAGCGCAGCTTATGATCAGATGGGCAGCCTGGGGCTAGTTAAAAAAACCATTCATTTCCCTCAATTTCATGACAACTTTTAAAGAAACAGTTGTTTAAAACTGCTTTCAATTTTGAAACATTAAAAATTAAAAAACAGTAAAAATGGATCTATGAGCAAGGTACAGGAGACAGGGCTAACAGTAAGAAACAAGTTGAGTCAATGAAACTTTCCAGCTCCCCATCTGATGTAAGTTAACACCTGCTTCTTCAGAATGTAGCAAATACATGCAAATATTTCTGATCCCAACAGAACACTTATTTTGCTGCATCTGGAAGAATAGCACTGTCCCTCTCCGTACCAGCAAATAAAGGGAGCAGCCTGGTAACATAGGTAGAGTAGATCCATGCATGGAGTACCAGCCTCTGGAGTCCTGCAGTCACATCCGAATCTAGGCTTCCAGCTTTCTATCATCAAACACAACAATACATGCTTGAATTTGCATAAAGCCCAATTCAATTGCTCTGGCAAACACAATCCACTTCCCGATTCTGCAGGGGCTGTAACCTCAGGGCTCACTGCTGGGCCCACAGAACTCCTAAAACCCAGTCGCAGGTGCACAACAGCCTCAGCAAAAGCATTACCAGACAGTCCATATATTATGCATCTCTCCAGTAAAGCTTGCTTGCTGTGGCTCCTGCGGCACTCTCGGAGGACATCCAGGAGCAGGCTGCATGCTGCGTAGCCCAGCTCGTTAGGCAGCACACTCTGGGGAATTTGAGCATTTTCAGCAAGCTTCTGAGCCCACCTGTCGTTTGCACATATCAAGCACACAAAAAATCTTAGGAAAACACATCTGTGCCTAGATAGTAATATTAATAAACCAAGAAGAGTAAACATGCTTCACATTTCTGTTAGTAATGTATTATCTTGTTGTAAATATTAACTTTGCTGTAGTTTAGAGCTCTAAATGAAAATTAATGGAAAGCTTATGGGAACATAAAGAGACTATGCTCTTAATGATCTTCTTAATGCTACCTTACAGCATACCAATGGGAGTTATGGCAAGACGCATGGCAAGATATCATTTCCAGTGCCATTAGAGCCTTAAGACACACAGATGAAAGTATAAAATGACATAAGTATGCATAAGGAGGATTTTAGTGACTTTTTTAATAACTTCTTAATTATAGAAGTGTTTCTATTCCAATTGTTTCCAGCATATAATTTAAATTGAAAGTTAACATTTAACAGGAATAGATGTAACAAAACATTTTAGTAGGATCTTTTATTAGAATACCTCAGTTTTGCCAATTAACAGAAGCTGACATTTTAATATTACACATTGCCACTCCAGAAGCTGAAGGCTCCAGATGATTAGAAGATAAATAATACTGCTTCTTCGCTCAGCTCTGTTTCGCAATAGAAAACAAACCCACTTTCAAATATGTGCCACTTAAAAGCATGGAGGATAACAGAAAAGAAAATACATTAGTTAGTAGGGAAGGAGCAGCAAAGAACATTTATATGGTGAGATAAAAAAAAATGTATTAATAGTTATGGAGGGACTATATATCTATTTTTTTAAAGACAATATGCCAAGACAAGATTCGAAAATACCTTCTCTAAATCATTTAAATGCTTCCCCTCTAAGCAAGTTAACCTGCTAATGGAAACAGGAAGATCTAGTAAAGCTTGGCTGGATAACATATCATCCCCGAGTTTAGCACAGTAGCCCCAGATACGACCTAAGCACATTTCCTGGATTTAGACCTGGCCCATGCAAAAGTTCTGCAACAAAACTCAGCTCTTACTACCCCACTGATATGATGCAAGCCTGCACAACCCACTCTGCCTCACCATCGGTAAACACCACAGCTACAAAAAGGCCTCAGGTAACCTATAGGTTTCCTCACAGTACCAGTATAGGTATCACTAACCAGATTAAGAAAGAAAATCCTGGATCATTTGAGCCCCTTCTTAACATTTCATGCTAGTTGGAACTAGGCAGAAAAAAAAAAAACTTCCTTGCTTATAGGCAATCGATGGGGTGTATATACAGCTAGCCCTTTTAAGTCCCAAATTCCAGGCTCAGGTAGGCCAACGGGGCAAATAAATTCTACAGTCAATGATTGCCAGGGGTAATGGAAATGGATTTCCAGTGGTAATCTCAATTCTGCTGCCTCTACCCCTTCTGGAAAACAAAGTTTTAAAAGCCTCTGTCTCAGGTGTTAGAAAGAAGAAATGAAAACATAAGCGCTCATTCAATACACCTGGATATTGCCAGTCATTCACAAGAAAGGGGCAGTCAGGACACCACTCATGAAAGCCAGGAAACAACTGGAAAAAGCACTGCCTCAGAAACAGATATACCAAAGCCATGTAGCACCAACTACTTTGCCATGGGCAGGCCAACACCTTGCTCCATCTTTCTTCAGGGAGAGAAAAGGTTACTTCTGGTGATCACCCCCACAAATTATCAGCCTCTTTCCTTTCCAAGGAACCAAACAAATGCAACATTTCCCTGTGTTGAATCTAATTTCTATCTGCAAACAACACCTTTGCACACCAGGCTGCCACGCAAATCCTGGTGGACTGTGCAAACTGGAGTCACAGTCAGGATTTGGTGCAAGCGCCACACAAGCCACAGCTTCTTTGGGTGGCTGAGAAAGGCCTCGTCCCCCACACCAGTGCGCAGCCTTACTGCTCTTGCACCCCTCGCTAAGCACCACTGCAGAGCAGGCAGGGCTGTCCCTCCCACACCATGGCTCTCAGCAGCGCTCCCTTTTCACCCCAGCCTCCCAGCTCTCTCCAAGCACAAATGAAGGGAACGAGACCCCACAGCAGGTTGCTAACACGCAGGGGCCTGCCCTCCGGCAAAACTCCACACTCCCCTGCAGAGCAACAAGACGTGGGGGCACCCCACGTGTTCCCACAAAACAGACTTCAGCAATTGCCACTTACCAGGAGCATAACTTCTGGCCTGCCGACTTCCTCCAGCTCTGTTTTTTTTCAGAAGGGAGCTCACATGGATCTCATTATTTTCCTGCAAACAAGCACTAACTCTCTCCCCATGGTGAGTTTTTCTTCTCCCTGCTCTCTCCTTGTAGGTCTTTCCTGCTCCTCTCAGCTCCCCTGCAGATGTGCCCCACCACACACTTGTCTCACACCTCCAGGTGTAGCTGAGGACTAATTAGGTACTTGGGCTCTATGAAGCCTCTTCTGTGCTAATTTGAGGTTGTACTTCCCATCCCAGTGGGGAAAAGAGGGCAGACTTAAGCCCTTGTTGGGTACAAAAGATATTCAGGAGCATCTGGTTGTTTTTTACTTGGAGCAAGGCAGGAAAGAGGAATAGATCATTTTCCCCCTTTATGAAGATTCATGGAAGTTTAAGAAAAACATTTTGCTTTGCTTTGAGATGGCCCCATATGTTTTAAAAACCTACAGGAATAAAATGAGATAAACCTGCCTGCTCCAGAAGAGTAAACAGCTCAAAGTTTAGGTCATTCAGCTGAGATCAAAGAGGCTCTATTCAAATTAAACTGATTTTGATCTCTGGCCCTTATATTTTGGATGAGTGTCCAAACTCCTATGTACGCTAGCACTTGCAAATTTGGTTTTGACAAGGAATTCCATTTATATGGGAGAAGTTTTTGCTGAACAGATATGTTCCTGCAGAAACCACTGAGTCAAGAAACCAGCACKTTCTACAAACAGGCAAATACCACCAGCTCCCTCCCCCACCAAATACAGAGATTCTCGCCTTTAATGCAGCAAAACTGAACACAAAGCACTCTCACCACCACGCTGCAGCAGACTCAGGAGCAGCAGTGAGCAGCTGCTCCTCACCCCAGTGTGAAAATATGCAACTGCATGGCCCAATTTTTAATTCTTGCATGTAAAGAGAATAACCTCTACAGCCTTGTGGTTGGACCTGCACAAGGGAGGACACATGGGTTTCAGTCCATCTTCTGGCAACTGTCCTATACTATACAGCATAACTAGAACCCATATCTTCCCTTTCCTTTGTGAGTGCTCTCACCAGCAAGTGACAACTCTCTCTTCTTGATCCAATGCATATTTAATTATTCCATGCAAAAATTCACTAAAGGGAATTCAGTGAGCAGAATACAAGAATGCTTTATAGGCTGGCAATTAGGGCATTGCCTTTCAAATTCCTGCAAGCAGTGAATGAAATGGACTTTGTGTACCTACCGCCTGCATGAATACGCTAATCATTAAGCCCTCGGATAAACAAGGGGAGGGTACAGGCCACTCTTGCCTTTTTGCTGGCCTAAGATAATAAACAAAAAGTTTCATTTTAAACACAAACAGCAAATATCCACAGCATCTCAACCCACTGAGCAGCAAAACATTCCCTCTACCCTCCTTCAGGCTGAACTGCAGGAATGGGCCACCATCGCCTTGGGTCACCTGGACACCCTCCCCTTCTGAAGATCCCTCTAGAGAGGCTTGAGTTTCAACCACCCACTTCTCTTTCCAGGCTGGAATCCAATTTACACAGTTGAGTGGGAATCAGGCACCCACATGTTGTTTTGTTATGTATTGCTGCTGCTCTCCCAGGCCTCTAGAGTACCCCTTTCCCCATATCTCCTCTTCTAAGAGGTGCCTGTCCCTGAGATAGCTGTGTTTTGTATGGAGCTTGTGCTGCTACGTGAGCTCTAAGAATGACTGCTGGATTAATTGCCACATATGGCAATACACCTCATCTGTGAATCTCGATGGAATGTAGATAAATGAGAGAGGCACTGAGCTCCCCAGCACCATCAAGTCTGAGGTACCCCTGGGCAGGTCACCTGCACTGAGAGAACTTTATTATCAGAGAAATAGGTACCTCTAGATTATGGATTCTTTCACGTGAAATTGCAGCTGAGTGTAAATTTTAACCTTACATCCATAACTACCACTTAAGTTCATTTGTGGATCTAACCTTTAGTTCTTTTTTAAACAAAATTAACCACAGCAGATTTTTTTTCTCCTTGCTGCTTTTCTCTTTCCCATCTAACCCTGTAATTGACAGAACAAACCAGCTTGCAACAGGCCCACAAACCAGTCTGAAAACAAAAAAAGATAGAAAATCAATTTGCTTAATATCCACAACACTCAAATGAACCCCAGACTCATTGGGCAAGGGGGCATTTGTCCTTAAAGCATACTTGACAATGGGGTAACACAATGCTGAAATGCTCAAAGGCAAAACTGTTCTGGGATAATCTGTTTATACACATGCACAGAGTGTGCCATTCATCGTATGCCCAATACAAACCACATTTCTGTGCTAAAAGACAGAAGGGCTCCGGAGGTTTACTGGTCATGAAAGACAAGTCTTTCCTGTGTCACAACATACRCTAACAAATGTATCATGAAGCCATGTCCACCCTTTCCATTGCATGATAGTGCAGGATAAAATGAAAAAATATATCAAGATACATCTTTAAAACAATGCAGAATACAAATTCATAGGACAACTCCTTACTAGATACCAAAAATATGGGCTAAATACTAGTTTCAAATCTGTGCAGCAGGCTCCATGACTAACATTTGGCTCTCAATAAAGAGATTACTGTAGGATTAAGCTCTACCTTGGGAGGTACAGAAGAAACAAATCTCTAATTATCTCTAGTCTTGTACTCTGGCCATGATTTCTGTTTCTCTGGGGAAAAATAAGCTTTGTATTGTCTTAAGTTTAATGTGTGTATTCTTTCAGTTAGTTTTAAAATATATATACATTTAAAGTATTAATAAGGTAATTTCTAACTTTTATTTTCTAGTCGTTATATGTACTTTTTAATAACAAAAATATTTTTGTAATTGTTCTTTAGCATATATACTTGTTCATGCTAAAAAACCCTCCTTTAAATATTTTACACTAATTCTAGATCTTCCCTTTTATGCATGACCTAAATCACCACAGAAGAAGGAATTTTGGATTTGTAATCAGACAGTTTACCTTTTGTTACTATTTAACTAAACTATTGACAAATATTTGCAAAGCAAACTTTCTTTGTTAATGACTAAACATTATCAAGAACAGAAATAACCTTCCTCATTCAGGGAGGAATGCCATCCAAGGGGCAAAAAATACTATCTCATTTTTTCTCTTAGGGGCAAAGTTGAAGTTGGAAGAAAAAAAATAACCAAGGAAAAAATATGGAAATCCTGATTCAGAAAAAGGAAATCATGGCTCCACTGAATGGAGTGATGAGGGAAGGAAAGTGAAGGGCCTGCTTTCTAGTACTGTGAGAGAAAACATACTGAGTATGTGACTGAGGGAGAGAACGAGAAGTTACTGGCAGAGAGGAATTGCAGTTTAAATAACTTTAGAAAAGCAAGTGAGACAGAATTTGGTGAAGAGGAAAGGGAAGAAAAGATGAGGAACACAGAGAAGAAAAAGTATAGAAATGAGGGAAACTGACAGGACATCACAGTGAGGTACAGGAAGTGAGTGAGGGAAAAACATCAGGAGACAAATATGGATTGTTGAGTCAGAAGGAAAAACAGGACAAGTACGAATGTTGCAGATGAAAAAGAAGTGAAAAATTCACTGAGCCACACTAAAAAAACAGGAACCAGAAAAGGCAAAAAACATGAAAAAGAAAAAAATAGGTTATCTGACATTTCCTCATTTCCACTAAACCTAATCTAAATTACACACACATTGATATAAAGTCTGGAATACTCTAGAAGATGTTTTCTTTCCCTGGAAAATCAAGTATCCAAATCATAATTTTCCTGAAATGTTTCTATTCTGTTAGGAAAAGTAGAACAAAATGTATTGTTCTGGGTTAAACTGAATTAATATTGTTTGCCTTATTTTGGGTTAATCTAAAACTAATCTTTTCCTGTGTGAATTGCTGTAGAGTTTCTGGGGAGTTATTGTTCAACTACCACATTCTATTCAATGGATTATCTTTCCCAAGGAGGACTGCAGTCTCCCATCTGCCAAAACTATTACATTACACAGTACTTGCAGGATTACAGGTTTGTCATGGGAGATGTAGTCTAAACACACACCTTGTCCAGAGACGAAAATGGGAATGAGGTGCAGAACTGTATCCCTCATAGAGCACAGTTCCAACCTGGGCAGATGTAAGCCAACATTAAGCTGAGCTCAAAGAAAACAGCACAGCATTTCCAGGAATATTATACAACCTTTCCATTATCCCATAAGCGTATTTCAATATATTTCCTTTTCAAGACGAAGGAATGCTCAAATAGGAGGATTTCACTTGTCTCTTTCTGCATGTAGATGTGATTATGGCAACCTGCAGGGGACCAACTTCAACAGCACTTGAAAGGATGTTGATACCAGATTCTTCTTACAGTGTCCAGGCCTGCTGGGTCACTCCCTGTCCTATACGTTGCCTCAAGCTCCCCCTTCACACTTCTACTCATTGTTTGCTTCCAGTCTGCAGCCTCATTATGCTTCTCTGTTTCCTATCCTATCTCCTCTCCCACACCCAAAGATAGTACTTCTAATCTCCATGCTATCTCTTATGACTGAGACCACATCTCTTTCCACATTATGCCTTCTACTCTCCCCCCACACCACATCCTTATTTACTACACACAAGATCTGCTATATTAATTTTATATGCTCGCTTTGTTATTTCAGGTGCATCAGCCTGTGTTGTGATATTCAAAGCCTGTCCAGGAGTCTTCATTTTCAAAGGGCTGCCACTCAAACCTTTTTCATGAGCCCAGAAAACAAGCCTCTTAGCTAGTGCTAGCTAAGGGGATCTGAGTGCCGAGGATCTGAGTGCTTGTAAAATATACAGTCCTTGGTGTGTGGTGGCACAAAGAATGCATATTTATGGGTCATGAAAAAAGACTCTGTACCAACAAAGAGTTTCGAACATAAAAAAGAAGATTTTTCAATTATGTCTTGTGATGTATATGCCCAGGGTGTAACACATATGCACACATTATAGGTGTGGTAATGGTAAGAAATGTTCTCAGTTCTTGCCGACTCTTTCTGACTCCTAGGACTTGTTACAGAAGAAAATATATTTCAAAAAATATATGTAAAAAATATAATAAGATGGTTGGTTTGATAACAGACATTTAAGCTATACAGAAGAAATTCACTCTTGTACCACAGTTCTATTGTAACTAGGTTTCTTCTAGCTTTTTTAAAGACAATAAGTTCATGTATTTGAGGAAATAAATAAGTTTATATGCAAAACTAACTGGTATGTATTGCAAATTTGTAAGACGTTTTAGCCTTTCCTTCTGGAATCAACTAACCTCATTGATTAGTCACACAAGAGAAAAACTTTTTTTTTTCAATGCTTCCCTTCAAAGAACATTTGTGCCTGAATTATGAGAGACCTAAAGGATGAACTAGTCAAATGTTCTCCAAAACCTGAATAAATCAGCTTTGTGTTGAGAAGAGTTGGCTTCCTCCCCCACACAGGAATTTTAAAGGTGTGAGTTACTCAATGTTCTTGTATTTTCCAACAGAAATAACAGATGTTCTCAAGCTTCTCCAAGCTGTGGCTCCAACTGTTGTGCTGAAAAAAGTCATGACCCAGTTCCTACAAACATATTAAAACTGATTTTATTTTGCTTTACATTTTATTAGCCAGTTGCTCTGCCTATTTATACCATTAACCATGACACTTTCAACAACAGAGACTTATCACACGCTAATTGAAACCAATGTCAGCATTCCAACTGGGTGCCAGTCCTTTACAAACATTGGCAAGCATACTCAGTGAACTCGTGTTTAAAGAAGTCTAGCCTTTGCATTATCCCTAGTTCTTGAGGTGTTCAGAACACCAAAATAATGGGCACAGCAACAAAAGCAGTTTGATGAGGATCAGTCCCTCTCCAATTACAACCCAAAACTATAAGGTAGACCTGCCTTCTCTCTATTTTATAAAAGAGGTATTATTAGATTCCTGCTTGAATAAAACACATACAAATCACTGATGCCACCATGGAATAGAGCACATGAACTGCTGATTTAGAACGAGCCCAGTATGAGCCAGGGTATGACGCAGCCCAGTTCCCAGTGGATAAGTGTACCATTAAAAACACTTGGCTACCATTCGCATGTACTCCTTAGCCCATCTCACATCCCCTGCTAGCTTGACAAGAGGTAGCACATGATGYGCAATTTCTGAACTAAGCATATACCAATTGGTCCTCTAGCATACCTTACTGAAATGGTAACAGTTGAGCTCGTACCAAAACCTATTCCCCATAGGAGTATTCATGTGATTGTCTCTTTACCCATCTGCCAATATTCACAAAAGTTGCAGGATTTTAAGCATCTTTGATATTTAAAAACAATTTCCTGCTCAAATTTGGCTGAAATTGGTCCATAGATTCAAAACTTGTTATGGGCTGATTGATAGGCAAAGAGCATGAAACAAGGCAAAATACTAGTACCGCACTAAATTATTGTGTCCTATACTAAATACATTAAAATTGTCTGATTGACAGATCATAGAATGTAATTACTWTGGTGAAATCATTAACTAGGACTGTGTTAACTGTGTGGAGCTCTGCAAACAATGATTCTCTTTTAAGGTTTTTCAGTGACCTAAGAGAATGGTATCTTTCTCTTCAGGATTTATGGGCTCAAATACTAAAGAGTTTGTTATCCAAGTCAGACAAGTCTATTACAGTAGAGCCTTTTGCACTTAAAGTCTCTGTTGATAATACTAGTCATTTGTTAAATCCGTATTCATAATCCTGAGAGACTTTTTTAAGCACAATATAAGCACTTTGTTACTGTAGCAGAGATTGGATGATTATAAGCAACTAAAAAGCATATAATTTTGTCTCTCATAGCACATTACACAATTTTTAGTTTAATATAGTCAGATAAAGAATAAGTCTGTCTCCTTACAGTTAATTACCTCAAAAAGTCAAAATATACTTTTGAAGGAAATAAAATGTTTTGACTGATGATAACAGAAGTGATTTTATACAAAATAATTTCTTTACTGCCTTGTTTCCTACACACATCAATTAGTCAGGCCCACAGTTCTCCAGACATTCATGGCTTTCTAAATTATGGCTTTTGAAACTTTTTCACATACAGGAGGAGGGAGTCCTCCTTACCTTCAATCAGAAAGGTTTTGTGTATGGTTTATTCATACAGCATGTGTACATCACTTGAATGACTTAAGTCAAAGGCCCTTTTACTATATCCCTGCTAGAATCAATACTTAACATCCTGATGATTAATAGGATTCGCAGCTTGGGAATCAGGCCTTCCTGAATACTAAGGAGTCAGATATCTAGCAGTGTTTATTGAGTGTATAATTCCCTTTTTAAAAGCATACAAATTCTGAAACTCCATGACCTGCCACCTTAATTAGCCACCCATGCTAGACAACTGAAGAGACATTTTATTATCATTGCTTTTTGTTCTTGAGTGCCAAAAAACCAATTTTGCCTTCTATTACGTACTTGGAGAAATCATTAAGAATTGTGTGTTTGCAACAAAAAAGTTCTACTTAAGATACATTCTGGCAGTTATAACTGTGTTCCCAGAGTTATTCTACCTAAGGGTAACTTCGAGTTGCGGCATCTGAAGTCATTTTACAGGAACCTCCCCCACCAGGTCATATCTAGAGATGGTAAAAGGACAGGTTGTGCAATTCACATGACAGGACTACACTGGAATGAGTTACTATACAGCTTTTCCATGCCTGCCCTGTGTCTGCAGGGAAGGACCTTCACTAATATTTAATAAACAGAGTGAACATGAATTACATTTAACCTTTTTATGCAATATCTAAAAGCATTTCCTTGCAACCTGGATTAAATATCAAGTTCTCCTAATGGAACAGAATCACCTGGTAAAGGAAAGCTGCCTCTAAAACTGTGCACAGACTATGCTCCGAAAGCCCTAGTGTGGCAGCCTTCGAATGCTGGCTCCTTTGGCCTGCTTTGGCCTTCTTTCCAAGTGCTCTGTCTTCTCTACTGGAAGAGCAGTTTTTGCGCTCTCTCAAGATTCGGTAACACCCCAAGAAAAACATCTTAACAAGAACTGTTAAGAGCCATGACAAGTATGTTACTGCAACAGAGTTCGGCTGAGCTTGGGTTTTGGTACAGGTGTCTGCAAGATTCCTTTTTGCTGAAATCAGTAGCTGCGATAAGGAGAGAAATAGTGTCATAGAGAAGAAAATTCATACCTTGTTTAGCTGAGTTTAGCACCTTTTATTTCCTCTTTCCAAAACTTTAAGTATAACTTAGTACAGTGAATGGTATCAAGGACAGATGACCATCACCCAGGGACTGAAGCCCTCCACTACAAATTGTCATGCATGTTCACACTGTCGGAGCCCCAGGGGCTCCTATGGAGGCTCACACAAGGCCTTTCAGAGTAGTTTTTTCTCCTTCTCCATTCAGGCCTTAGGCTCTCCTGTGGTTAGTCTAATGGCACACAAAGGATAGCTGGGTGTTTTTAAAGGTGCACATACCACTGGGAACTGGATCGAGTCATACTCTGCACTGGGCTCATTCTAAATCAGCAGTTCATGTGCTCTATTCCATGGTGGCATCAGTGATTTGTATGTGTTTTATTCAAGCAGGAATCTAATAATACCTCTTTTATAAAATAGAGAGAAGGCAGGTCTACCTTATAGTTTTGGGTTGTAATTGGAGAGGGACTGATCCTCATCAAACTGCTTTTGTTGCTGTGCCCATTATTTTGGTGTTCTGAACACCTCAAGAACTAGAGATTATGTGAAGACTGGACATCTTTAAACTGTATAACTGTATAAACATTATGAGGGAATTAAGTCATGGGAAACATGGAAAGGAGGCAGGCATACTGGGGGGGCTGTGACCTAACATACAACTGTGTACAAAGCCAGCTTTCATTCTTTTGCTTCTCACACAACACCTCATTTATGTAGGCTGCCATACCAAATAAAACTAATGCCCTACATAAATTCTAGTGTATTATATCAATAGAGTCATCTTTACCAAAGAACAGTATCAATTTTGTTTGATAAAGATCATTTTTCCCTGAATAAAACAGGCACTTTATGGTTATGAATGAAAATGTGATATTCGAGGCTGCTAAACATTGAGAACATGTGGATCTCCCAGTTCTCTAGGTCTCAGTCCACCTCTCAGGGATGTTCTTAGTCTCTAAAAATCTTTTGTGTATACTGGTTATTAGCCTAAATTCTGCTCCAGTCTCATCACTTCTAATTGCTTTTCAGAGGGTATAACTTATGACAGACTATTCACCTTTCTCTAACTACACAAGACGATAAAATCACAGAATTTATAAAAGGCACAGAAATGGAAGAAATAGCCATTTTATGTTAGCTTTTCATAAAACAGAATTATGCAGGACTGTATGTTATCCCATTACTGAAAATAGAAATTCTAAACCAGATGTGGCCGCTGTTTGTCTGGTGAGCACTGTGGGTGAATTCAATTGTGATGCTGGTGGCAGACCTGTAAAAAGACTCCAGCGTTCCCCCATCACCCAACCCTGAGCACAGTACTCCCTGAGTGAGACAAATGGGCTACAGTCCCTCAGGGTGCAGTCTGGTAATGCTGCTAAGCCAATCTAACAGTCACCCGCCCCCAAACAGTCCCAGTCCCCCTCTTTCTCTGTTAGTCTCCATGGCAAATTTCTTCCAGGAATCAACAGCTATAAGCAACTTTTGTATGGTAAATTAAACATCCTATGTTGAAGCTACTTCCTGGAAGTTAGTTACAGAGTTACAAATGAAGAAATAGTTTGGCTTACTCTACTTTTATTATTAATACTGCTCTTAAAATTACAGCAAATAAAATCATCCTCATTGTAGCTTGCACTGTACGGACATACAACAAAGAGACTTTTTTGACTCTGAATTGCTTATTATTTATAATTAGGGTCATAGATTCAAGACAAACAAGAGAAAACAAACAATGTGATATTGGTTAATACGAAAAAGTGGTTTGAGAAACACTTGCGTAGCTATGTTCAGATTCTGACAAACCTCAGGGCAGAGAAGAAGCGATGTTTGAAAAAGCACGGGAAGGCGGGCTTGTGGGTATTTACAGGGATTTCCTGCTATACATAATCAGCAGCATGGGTGAAAGCATGAAAGTGTATGTACAGTAATGCTTTAAAAGACTGGCATCATTTATATAATGGCAGTGATGGACTACTTCTTGATGTTGTAGAAGAGACACAGCTTGAAAACTAAAGAGAAATCATTTCATACAGTGAAGAAAAGGGAACCAATGGCACTGTGCAAAGAGAAGAGTGACAGGACTGGGATAATGAGCCAAGAAAATGACCTTTGCAATTGCACTGAAAGACAATGAAAGTGTTGTTAAGTGCTCTTATACACATAGCTCACAGCAGGTTGTTATTGGAGCAAGGCGGGATGGAACGCCATGGGAGCTGGGAAGGTAAGCAAGACATAACTGAAAAAGATAAAAAGCAGTAACTGGATGGAAAACAACCTTGAAAACAAACTAGAACCCACAGATGAACAACTTGAACAGGTGGTTTGGAAGAGACAAGAGCCAGCACCAGTGCATCCTACCATTAAGTATCCTGTAATTAAATGCAGAAATATTTTGTAAGAAATTCACACAAATCTGAGACTGCAGTCTGGAAAGAAGCAGTAATGAAGACCATAACTCAGAAAGAGTGCCAGTCCTGAATCACTTAAGCACRTGCTGAACTTCAGGTAAGTTGGACAGTTCTTAGCAAAGTGCAATAGTTACTGTTTTTCTTTCAGTGTCTCTGCAGTTTTCCCTTAGGGATTTAAAAACAGTAAGCAAACAAAGATGAAGGACAAGGCTTAAGAAAAGGCCTATCTCCTGCCAGACCTCTTGAGCACTGATCTGGGGATACAAAGAAGATGCTGATCTGAATTAGCAGGCTACTCATGGATTCTCCCAGCATACTGAATTCCCCTGGGTGATATGGGTCTGATATAGCTTTAGCCTAAACAATAATAAAGTTTCTGGTTTGTCCAAAAAGCAAACTTTCTTTTCTCATTCTATCCAGATGTTGATCTGCCAGGGAAAAGGGATTTGCCATAAGCCTTGAGGTGTGGTCTACTGACCAGTGTGGACAGATCAGACTACAGCACACATTTAGGAAGACTTGGGAGATCTAGAGGACTACTTTCATGCACTGATAGCAAAGGATAGTCTGACAGCTAGGGAACTTCAGCTGTGAGCTGGTAATTATCATGTGCTCCCAACCTCTTTTCACAGAATAAAACCCTCTTCAGTTGAAGCTCTGCAATCTCCAAAAAGCTTCTCTGGAGTTTACCCTCTGGAGATTGTGGGGAGAAGGGGAGTGACACTTGTACTCTGAGGGTGACTCTAAAGCTATATATAGCTTTATCTGCCTTCTTAGATGGATGTTTTGGGGGGGAAATCTGAAAGAAATTTCAATTTTGAAGGCTTTTATACAGTCTTGAAATATTTTTTGCTGCTTTAAAAAAGTAGTTAATCAGTTTTCTACTTATTAAAATAAATGCAGTTTGAGTTATATGTCTCTAAGACATGGCCCATCACCCATAACCTCAGAAAAAGTTGCCCTGGTATCATCAGTGCTTCCTGTGTGTTTGTGCAGCCTGGTAGTTTGAGGACAATCTGTATCCAGCCTGGGAAGAAATGGTACCACCCTAAGGTTGCCTTTATAGTGAGGAGATGTGCCACATTTCCAGCATGGCCTGAAAGGAATCAAAGACAGGATTACCCTGTGCTAGTAGCTCACAGCACTAGCAAGATGAAATAGTCCTGTAAATCCTTAATGTCCTGCAGCCTATGCCTTGTTAGTTTTTTCCCTTTCCTCTTCTAAGATTAGAATCAATTTGTGTTTAGTTCTGATCTGCAAGTCTGTGAACTTCTAAATASACAGGCATCAGGTCTTGCAATCAGACAGTTCTTTATGACACTCCGTCTGGTTTGTCTGGCAGGCTTTCACTTGACACTGTCTTCTCAGCATAGTAATGTTTCATCTGGTCTTTGGTGGAACACTGATAGTTTTGATATCTTTGTTCATTATCTGCTAAATGCATGTACTGAGCAACATTTCTTGCCTAAATAAAAGTGTATCTCTACATTTGCTTACGAATAGATTCCCTCTCATTGAATTATGGAATGGTGAAAAGTCTATTCAAGGGATGCTTTGCATTGTCTTAATTTTCTCTGTACTGCTTTCAGCAATAATATTTCTCTTTAAGAAAGAGGTTTTGTTTCCTCAGTCTTGGCTACATTAAATTTGATCACTTTTAAGTCACTGTTTCACATTTAAATATAAAGAGAGAAAAAGAGAAAGTACCCCTCTACAAACTCATCAGAAGTTTGCCTCTTACATATTGTTTAACTGTTCAGCAAACAGAAAACCACAAGCTTGTGATTGTGGCATCAGAGGTCAAGGCTCTAGCTTGTAAATAAAAACTAATAACTTGGTAGCCATAAAAGATTTTATGTTGTTGCTAGCTCTCTTTTGTTTGTGAAAATGATCTCCACAGTCACTGTAAAAACAAATCTCTGGTGCTGTCCCAGAATAAGAATGCATTTGATTTCTGCTATGGTGTTACCTTTTGAGTTCCTGTCTGCAGTAATTAATTATAAACCATCGCTCCCAGGCCTTCTTCTCCAGTACTGTTTTCTAAACAGCAGTGCCTGATTTTGTATATATAATGATTATTATTTCTTCCCAGGTGTATTACCTTACATTTATCTATATTAAATCTCATTTCATTTTCTTCTGTCCATCTCTCAAAGTTTGCCCTTAGCCCTATTCTCCAGTGAGGAGAGATCCTTACTCAGAGATGCTTTATTTATGGGATGCATTGCTGGAAGGGTGCAATAGGTAAAATTGTGTAGCTCTTCTAGACTTTTCATTTCCTCTTTTCTGCATTCCAATTCTGCTTCTTCTGATGTAGTCATTGCCTTCAATTCAATCAAGAACGAGCATTTAAAGAGCCGGCCCCTTGTCTGGCTCCTGGCACTAGTCCCATTATTGAAATTTCCTAATCCTTTGTTTGGATTAAATTTCTTGTTCTCTTCTGAAACAGGCATGGGGGATGAGAGATGAGATTAAACTACATTACACTGTATCCCAAGCCTGCAAAAATATTTCATAAAAGTGATTTGTAAATACTCTGTCTGCTGTTTTTCTGCACCTGAAGGAAGTTGTTTAATTTCATGCCAGGACTTTCTTTTGGGCCTGTTTGGATTCAATTGTGTCTGTACTGGACTCAAGTTCAATTTTTAGCTGACAGATTTTTAGTTCTGGGCTAGCATTTGGAACAGCAACCCCAGTACTGTAGATCATCATTGATTTGCACCCTGTGCTCTCTCAAGTCTTCTATAATTCTCTGAGCATAGCAGCGAAATGAAGGTGAACTAGCTGACAGTATCCCTTCAGGTTTTAGATAGCCTTTAACAAAACCTTGTCCATGAAGTGGATTTGCCTGATCCCAGCCAGCAGCCTAACTGAACCTGGGCAATCCCCTCATACAGATGAGAAAGTGAATCTTTTCCCAGTGTCACTTGAAATGTTCTTGAAATGCTCTTGAAATGCTCTATAGATGCCAACAATTGCTTTTGTAGCCTACTCAGGGGTTTGGGAGTTCCTGCTCCCTCCGTGGCATTGGCACTAACGATCATGCAGTCCCACAGGGAGTCAGCTCAGCAGTGATGCTAAATAATTACTGCAGACAGGAGCTCAAAATGTAACATTGTTGCAAAAATCAAATGCCTGTGCTGTTTTGTCTGCAGCTGGTCTCTAATGACTACATTTGGGGAAAATCTTCAGCATAACTAAGAGCAAAATCTCTCTCTCTCTCCCCCCCCCTCTCCCTCTATCTGCTGTTAGAGAAACATAGTAGTCAAAGGCTGAGGGGTAGCAAATGCCACAAATTAGAAGCTGGCTGAAGTAAAATACAGGCTAAAGAAAAATTAGTTTTCAACAGCTTTAACAGTAGGGTGCTTTTAGGAAGGATATCGCTAGAAACATAAGACTGGAAGAGACCACCTGGGTCACTGAGTCAGTCTCTGCAAACACAAGCTGCTATTCGATAATCATTGAGTCCAGAATGATCCACAGAATATTGACTCCACGTGCCTTCATACATGACAGGCCTCTTTCAACATCTTACAATAATCTTAAGACCTACTGCAAACACAAAAAGTCACATCAATAATGTGCTTCAGGAAAAGAACAAGTAAAATCATGGGCATTGTCAGTGTCTGAGGATGCGAGTTCACAGTCCAGCCTTTATCCCTTCCCCATCTCTCCACATGTACCAGCACACTACAGCAGATCAGCTTGCCAGTTTGGCTTATAATTCACTGTATAAAATAGTGATTTGTTTTCAGCCACACCAACTCCCTAAAATCAGTTAAGAGTGAGCTACTTTCTTTTTTGGCAAGGTTAGTTCTTGGCTGCTAAGCTCTCCAGACGAACCCACTGCTCAGCTGCATGAACATGAGGAGGGACTATGGTAGCTCTGCCCGAGATCAGCACAAACTGCCATGGAACTGTTTTTCAGAGATGAAGTTCACATTGCAGCAAAGCTGACCAAATGGCCAGCTGCCACTGAAAGGAGCAGTGCCATACAATCCTGCCCCACTGGCACTGCTGCTCACTAAACCATTCAGCAACCACTCACTTTTTATGGTGGGGTTTGTTTTCTTCTAGTTCAGCTCACCGTGGCCACCAGAGAAGTGAAAGTGCATGGCCCAGGAGGAGGGGGGAAGTAGAACCACCTCATTTGGCACTGGCAAACTGCTAGAGTTGTCCAGTTGTCCCACAGAGCTGTGCTGCATAAGCAGTTCCCCATACCCTTTGGCTGCTCATATCTGCTCCTGTACCATTCATGTGTCAGCACACAGTCACACAGCCTTGTGATGGATCAGATCAAGGGGCTGATTAGGGTGAAAAACTTTGGAGAGGAAAAAGCATCATTTTATTCAGCCAGGGGAGTTCCCTGATTCAGCTCACCCTGGAGCTGGAAAGTATTYGCCTGCATGATGGGAGGGATCATGTCAGAACAAGAAGAAGTGAATAGGCATAGCAGATAAAGAGTTGGAGGAGCTGTTGACAAAGATTTACATCAAAATATAGCCTTGAGTCCCAGTAATAAATGAAGGTTGTTCAGTATTTTTTTCAGATGATCCTGGCAGGTCCATTCCTGAGTGAGTGCTGGTGATCAGCTCTGTGCTTGAAACAGCCTAACTAGAAAACTTCCAGAGGTCCCTTCCAAACAACATTTCTATGATCTTATAATTCCCTGCTACAGGAAGAAAAAGCAACACTCCAACACTCACAGCAATTTTTTTTGTATGACATGCTAAATGAAGTATACTAATAAGCATATTTTAAACCTGCACAAGCTAAGGAATGAACTACAATGCTTCCCTCACCAGTTTTTTGTGTCCAGACTTAAGCCAGCCAGCTCTGAAGTGACAAAGAACCTTTGGCTTCTGTTAAATTTCAGCTCTCCTTGGGGAAAACTCCTTCTAACTGGCTGCTATTTCCACTCTCCTGCTGCCCAGGAAAGAGCAGACACTCAGCTGCCTCAAAAGACAACCACCACTGTGCTCTCTCAGTGCTTCTTTGCCCTTATTCTTCCTTATTCCTTCTACTCTGAGTACAGCAATAGAATAGTTCCTTTGCCTCTCCTCTTCCTAATGTAGGACCTCTTTTATGGGAAGGAGAGAATTCTCTTTACAATCCAGCCTTTTCCTTTTTATTTAGAAAATTTGGGATGACAATTTAAATGTATTATTAGGATGTATAGATCACCTAAGTAGCAAAGATTGGCATGGTTCCTTTAGTTCACAGCACACACTAGGGGCAGGGGTAATTTGTACTCTGAATGAATGTTCACATGTCACACCTCTGTAGTTCTAGGGACTATATCTACCAATCTGTCAACACCTGCAATGTCTCCAGCAGACATCAGCTCTAATATATAATAATTGTTAATCTATCAACTATATGAAAAAGGCAAATAACTATTGGGAAGTGCCCTTGCTCTACTGCATGGCACCAGAAAACCCAGCACCCACGATTCAAGAAGCATATGTAGAGTCTAGAGAAAAAAATTCAGAGGGCAGCAAAAAGGATCCAAGAGGCTGAAAAACAATCTTTAAGATATCTTTTAAATTTACCAAAGAAGAGTGGTGACTGGATCACTGTGCACAGAGATATACACAGGAAAAATATACTTGACAGTGGGGGGAGCAATCTTTCAGACAAAAGTGTAACAAGATCTAATGACTGGAAACCAGAGTTAGACAGATTCAAGCCTGAAATAAGATGTAATTTCTTAGCAGTGGGGGTAATTAAACACTGGAACAACTTGCCAGGGGAGCTGGTGGATTCACCATTGCTTGGAGTCTTTAAGGCAAAATTAGATATTTTTCTATGTGACAAACTCCTGAAGGAGATCAGACAACGAGATCACTAAGGCTGCTTACAGCCTTCCAGCCTGGAAGCCATTTCATATGAGTCTATGAATCCACCCCAACAGAATGCCAGCTACACCATTTGAGTTGGGGAACTGGGGCTGGGCCTATAGTATCTAATTTATAACAGCCCTTCTGGAAGAAATAGTGTCCTTGTATTCCAGGCACAAATTTGATCTAAATATTTATAATCTGCTAGCAGCAGATGGATTTTTTAAATAAAAAAACAGAAATCAAACGTATACTGCCTATAAATATTTACGAAATTTTCATGGTTAACATTGGCTTTCGTGTGTCTCTTTAAAAGCATTTTGCTAAGTGCCGTGACTTTAGAAGTCAGAGATATCTAGCTGTGCATGCATAAATTTTCCTGGCAGACACAGTGGAAAAAATTCTAACTGAAGATAGCATCAAAAAGGATACAAAAATGCAAAAAATATTCAGCTTCATTTTCTTGACTACTTACTCTGTGTGCTTTTCTTTTAACAATATTATTTTTTAAAAATCTATGTTCTTGCTATTGTATTTTCACTATCACTGTCATGCCTTGAATAAAAAAAAAAGGTTGATGACATTATAAAGTTTATAGTGATTGCTCAAATCTTCAGGGAACCAGATCCCTCCCTGTGACATTAAACAATTTATAAAACACCAGGAACAACCATTCCAATCTCAAGAAGCTATTAATTTTCATCATTTTCATAATTTCACAGGTGTCAAATCTTTATCCATTATGCCAAAGTATATTATGTTGCATAGTTCCTTGCTGACTTGCCATGGGCTAATTATTGATGGTTCACTACATTCTAATAAAACCTCTATCTCCTCTGTCTATCAAATAGAAAGGAAATAACAAAGAGAAGTTGCCCAAATTACTACTTGAGCTCCTTTTAAAAATTAAAAGGGAAGGATGTACTATTACCCTCCCTCCCATAAGTCATTCTGAATGCTCTCTCTCGGACAAAGTTTTTATTTTACTTCTTTAGTTTACTTTCTCCTTACTAATAAGCACCAGCCTTCATACAATCATCAACTTGAATCTTCAAATTATTTTCAAGGAATGTTATGCTTACGGATGTCTTAATCAGTTATTTGAGAAGACAGTAATTCTGCACTCAGTGTTTTGGGAATATACTTGTCAGACAGTTACGCAGACGTAGAACTTGCACTGTAGCCACAATCATACTTCTAACCTGGAACATTGCTTTGTTTCAGTGAAGGGGGAAGGTAGGTCTCCTGATAAATACACTGGAGGAGACTAGGCTTTGTTCTTTGTCATGCCGCTATCTGCCTTCATGACCTTGGACTCAGTTTCTATAAAGTTATGGTAGCTGAAAAAATTACCATCCCAGCATCTTCCCTGCTCTTCTGTTAGTTCTTACTATCCTAATTAAGTAGTAAAACAGAACTGTTTTAAGAAGCACTTAGGTTGGATGTCCATTATTCCGCTGCAGTCTGAAATACTCACTTAAAAGGGCATCTTCTCACCATGAGGGAGGCAACCCTTTGCACAAAGGCAGGTCTGACAGCTGGGTGTGGCAAATGCATCTGTTACTGCAGCTAAAGCCTACAGGGGTAATGAATGAAAGGTCTTGGGTGAATGACTTCTCTCTCCAGTCACATATGGCACACCAGAGGAATCCTCAAGCCAGGTCTGAGCTAGAGGGTCACAGGCACAGTGTATCTTCATGGCCACCCTGTTGTGTCCAATCTAATTAGCACCACCTACCAACAGGGATAAGTCCTTTGGGTGCAGCAGCACTTGCATGCAAGTCTACGGCTGCTGCTTCCAGTTCTGCAAGTAACTTAACAGGCATGCTTGCCGCCGTCTTAGCCCTGTGCTCTGTTGCATGGTGCAGAGGTGCCCTCTGTCATGTTTTTTCTAACACAGAACACAGGTAATTTTACTTTATTGCTTTCAAGGCAATGTGAAGCTTCACTCGTTGCTGTTTTTCCATTCATTTTCTGTTTTTCTGAACAGGAGAAAATGCTTACCATACCAAAACATTAGGATAAAATATATTTAGGATATGTTTCTACATGTGTCTAAAAAGAACCCAAATGAYGAAAACTAGGTGAAAAGAAATGCCAAAGTCTCTATACTCAGCTGCTCATATGAGCACTGACTCTCCACCATCTTGTCTCTGGTGTAGTAATTTACATTTCTGTAAGACATTACTCTAAATAATACTATGTCCATTTGCACAAGCATGAATAATGACCCAAGGTGCAAAGCAACAGAAAATGAGCCTCTGATATTTCTATATGACCTTTGGAAAACATATCTCCTTCAGGGCATAGCTTTAGGAGTTTGTTTAAAAAAATAAAAAATAAAAAAGATTCTGTAGCGGTTTAATTTCTTTTAAATTGTCAAACAAACTGGCAGTGTGTGCCCATTTCAAGCAAATACATAGACACATTAAGTACAGTAATGAAAACCATAATTTCTTCAGGCAACTAATCTGGGCATTATCAGATGGCAGTTCACCATATGTGTCATGGTAGAAGAAATCTTGAGAGATCTGAAGGATATATTGATTGCTTCAGGGAGGGTATTCCATATGTTGAGGGTAACTAAAAGGACATCATTAACATGACTGCAAGAAAAGCAGATGGAGTAGATAGAGATGGAGAGAGAAGAGACTAGCAGGTGACAGGGAAAGGTGAAGTTGTGAAGTTCTGGTGCAACTGAGAAGGTAGCTGAGCTGACAGAGCACCTAGCTGCTGCTGAGCGGGTGGGCTCCACGGGCACCAGCTGAAAAGCCAGGCAGCCAACCTTACAGGAAGCAGCAAATACTTCTATGCCAGGTTAGTGCCCACAACTGGCTCACTGTGGAGGGCATAAAGGAAGTGACAAGAACCTGTGACCAGGGGTGAGGAAGGAGGCACAGCACTACCCCTTCGGCAGCAGCTAGCTATTAGCTTGGCTTAGCTCTATCATCAAAATCAGGTCATGGCTCAACAACCAGCAACACTGCTATATAAACCAGCATAAGCCATTGCTGCTCTGCAACCTCTCATCTCTCACCACTTGTCTCTGCCCCTGAGCCAGCCCCTCAGTTGCACCAGTCGAAGTGCTGCTTGATAGACCAGACTGGAGAAATAAGCCAGCTGAAGAAGGTGCCTCTCCTCCTCCACCCTCCCCCATGTTCTTTTTCAGCCAGATCAGGTTCCTAATCCTGTTTACCACGCAGCTGAACAAAACAACCGTGCCAACAAACTAGCACGGATATCAAAGAGACAGGACTGAATGGTTGGGAGAAGAGACTGTCTTAGGTCAGCACTGCTGCCAAAAAAATTGTCAAACTGCACTCTCAGAGGACTAGAGGGCTTGTGGAGGCAGGGGAATCTATGGAGATACACTAGAGAGACAAGTACAGAAAGGAGCCACAGAAATAGGCCAGAGATAAGTGCAAGAATAGTGTTTCAGGGGACCTTTTTGACAGGTCATGTTAGGCATAGGAAAAAAAGGTGTCATAAGCATGATGACAGATAACAAAAGCCTAGAAAAGGATTTCTGTGATATGGACAAAGATAAGAGGAGATTTTTAAAGAAAAGGAAACAAAATTCATATACATCAAGTTACACAGGCTAAGAAAGACAGTGGAGTCAAAGATGACTCCCAGGTTATAAGTCTGAGTGACAGAGAGCAATTGTGTGCCTTCCAGGCAGGATCACACAGTCCCTACCCAGGAAAAACAGGGGTCCTTGTGTAGGAACAGCAGATGGAGTTTCAAGTTGGGAGGTTCTCTGAAACACTATACTGTATTTCCTCAACAGGTGGAAGCTTTAATTCTCAATGAATTCCTATGTATTTTTTAAAAATGAGCTTAAAAGCTAACTTAAAAATGTGTTTGCTTGTGATGACAGAAGTGGCCAATATTCACAGTATCACCACAGAAGACAAGGACAAGCTTCTTCAGGCAATGTTTTATAAACCTTTATGCAAGAATCCAGAATGGGCCAAAGCTGCATTTTTTTAATCTTTACCTTTTTGAGGGGAGAAGGTGTATTAGATTGAGAAGCCTCAACTCTGACTCCACTGTAATTTTGCTACTGTTGAAATCTCAAATTACAGCTAAGGGTATTTAAGAGCTGGTTTTGACAACAAATTATTATATCATGACAGAAAATGAGTCCACATTTGTCTATTTCAGTAATGGAATGAAAGAGAAAGCCACTCACACTTTTTGGAGTTATACTGAACTTCTGGAGATACTTCCATGCAATCTTGTCTCCTTCAGTGCCATCCAGTGGAATTAATGTGAAATATCACTTCTAGACAGAAAGAGGATATACAAAAATACAGCATACAAAGCAGCTCTATATTTTCAAGAGATGCTGTTCACACCAGCTAAATTTCAGGTTGCCAGGGATATTGGTATAACAATAATGAAAAACAGAACCATGATTTTCAATAGCAATAATTCAAATTAGATCTGACATTGCTGCCTGGAGTCTCAGAAAAGCTCCTTATATCATTTCCAGAATAGTTATTTGTGTCTGCAAAATGTGGCACATACAAAATTCATACTGGTACAGCACAGTATAAAGATTTAATAGCATCCATTTGTGTAATACAGCTATCCCCAGCCCAAGTCAATAAAATATTAGCTATAATTTTTTTCTTCCTCCAAGGCATGAATAGTTTGAAGGAGCAGGGGTATTTCCATTTACAGGTGCTTATGGTCCCAATAATATACATATGTTTAAACATACCTTCAAACATATCTATATTGTATTAGATATGTGTGTGTATGTATATAAATGCATATATTCAAGTAAAAGTTCAGTATTTTATACCCTCATTACAGGGTTGGTTTTTTTTTTTCAGATAAGACCTTCTTGCCCTTTTCACACTTTCCTGATTCTTCTTGAATTACAATGATCTCATGCCAATATTTGCATTAAGAGTCTTAAGGCCATTTTCTTACTTTCTCCAACTCTAGGGTAGAGCAGTCTGCCAAGGGCCTAAGGCTTTCTACCTAAAAACTCTTTAAAGGTGGCTTGCAGGATGGATTTTTGCAAACAAATAGATTCCTACCTCTTTTGTTCCTTTATAGTACATAGAAAAGACAAGAAAACATCTTTATATAAAATCAGAAGGGCAGAATATTTTCTTGGTCTTACTTACACTAGCAGATGCAAAAAACTACTGAAATGCTAATGTCTCTGTGCTCATGGAGTTTTAACCTTCTTCTCTCAACATCTCTGTTCAAATCCCAGTGGTTCTTCTGTCAATGCTCTCCTTCCTGTCACAGTCTGTCCCTTTGCTCAAAGTCAAGACTTGATTATGTTTAATTTTTTTTCTTTACCAGTGTGCTCTCATTCTTCTGTTCCTTGCACTGGCTTCCAGCTCTATCCTCTCTTACTTCTCCCAGTCCTAGTCTCCTGACACAGTCTCCYTCTCCGTTCTCCTTCCTCATCTAATATGTACTTGTCCCATTGCCTTACCAGTCTGAACTCATCCTTTTCATTTTCCCTGAGAATTCATTTCCTTGCTCACCTAATCCCAGCATCCTATCCCTATTTCTTTCAGGCTAGGCTTATTCCCTGCCTCAATATTTACTGCTTTCCTCCCCTCAGTCAGATCCTTGTTCCCCTACCATTCCTATCAGACATGCTTAGGCACCAGTAAAGAGCAAGAAACAGCAACAGGTCTTTGCGATCACAGGGGATGGTGTCTATAGCTTCACTTCCACTCTCAGTTCCATCCGAGTCCGGAGCAGCAAACAGAGGACTCTTGTGCCCTGCAGCCCCCAACTGGAGCAGGCTTGACTGCAGTAGTAGCAAGGATGGTGGGGGAACATGCTAGTCAGAAGTGTGTAAACTGCATTTTTTCTGCATTTTTTTCAAATGTTTGTAACTTTTGCTAAATGTTAGCAGAAGACCAGACACCCCCCTTCACACACACAAAATTCAGTTTCTCTATAACACAGATTGCAAGTCTGYTTGACAGCATGAAGGCATATAAGCACTTAAAGATCTCCACAGTATTTTATTCTAGACACCACTTTTTTCCCTGACTTTGTTCTTAGATCATGTTTGCTAGCATGAAAGACATCCTAAGCTTCCATCCTTAGTTTAGAAAATTTCAAGCCAAGCAATGGAAGTTTAGCAAAGTGGTAAGCTTTAGCTTTACAAACTCATATAATGGGAAGTAACAGACAATGCCCTGTTGTAGGCATTGTTATAAGTTTCAAGTATAACACATTACTAAATGCAAAATAGTATTTTAAGCTAGTATTAAGAGCACACACATGTAAAGGAAAACAATTAAAAATTAAGATCTTCATTTCTACCTTTAGTTGTATCCACTGCAATTAGACAATACATTTTCCTCAGTTGTGAAGTCACAGAAGAGTGGGTGTCTTTATACTCCAGAGCTGCTTACAGAAGCACAATAGTAGCACAACTGTGGTGAAGGAAAAACACAGATTTACTTCAAATTTCCTTCCATTAACAGGCTTACACAGTCATTTATGTTCTTTCAGCAAGTATGTATTTTTTTAACACAAGGATTATTTTAAATGGTGGTATCTAATATACTTCCACAGTCTCAGTTAATTAGATCAGAAGGCAAATGAGCATTTCCACATCATCTGGCTACCTTGGCACCTCAGGACCTGGCCCCCTGGAAATGCTGCCCCTTGTCTGGTTAGGAGACCTTCGATGATCTGCTCCAGTAGAACATGTATGCTATCCCAGGAGACAGCAAAATATATCTTCCCCTTCCTGTTTCAAGCTGAATTCCTAATGAACCTAAGCCAGTGCTCTCAAGTGTTTGCTTATTACTTATTGTAAGGACCAACCTACAGATGATGCTCAGAGGATTTATTGTGCCAAGGTAGTAAGATCCCACTGTTATTACCCTTCTGTGGCAATAACTCTGAGCTTTATCTTTGCATGGCTGTGATGTTAAGGGCACACTTCTCATATTAAGTTGAATAAACAGTGTTACTATATATTAACCTTAACTGCACAGAACATAACTGAACTCAATGGGGCTACTGCCCTCTGTGTTTCAGCGGGACTTGACTTTGAAGACGTAATAATTCACTGGTTTACAAAGGCAGAAATAAGCTTTCTTTATTATATAGCAAGTGCAGATGCATTGCTATGATTGTAGACACTGGTATGATTCACCTTGAGATTTTAGTTATATCTTGCCAAGAGAAGCTATTATCAAGCTCCAAATGACTCTAACAACACTACTATCAATACGGTATTTAGAAGTTCCTTCCCTAGTGGGAACAAAAACATCTCTTTTCTTCCAATCTCGAAAATTAAATGCACAGTATTAGCACCATCAATGAGGTGTTTAACTTCAAAATTGCCTTTCCTGGTGAGAATGAAAGCATTACTTGTTTCCCTTTTTAAAATTAACAGCAGTGTTTTTCTCTCTTTTCTACTACATACACTTCTTTAATCAACCCGAGACACAGTGCGTCTCTAGTGCTCAAAGAGCATTGCAGGTATAAATCTACTTGTGTCTATGTGTGCACATGAATGACACTCAATGCTCCAGGGCTGGGATCTAGCCCATTTCCAATAGGATTCAGGCACACAATAATAAAGTAGAAAGAGCATGTCTGGAACGAACAGGTAGGGAAGAAAAAAGGCTCGATTTTGGTTTAAGTCATATTTGTACCAAGAAAAAGGTTATGTTGATGCAGAAGCAGCATTACATTCTTTCTGCTCAAAATTAACAGCATAAGGCACCACTAACTCAGAGAACAGATATCACTTGATACAGCCAAAAACTGTTGTAGGGCATGCCAGAAGTGTGAAGGACTGACCTCTGACTTTTCTCCAGCTGTGACCTGTTTGTGTTCACTTATCTGGTCAATGAGGTGAAATGGCTCAGTTTATTTGTCCTCTAAAATTGGGATCCATCCAAGTGTACAGGATAGCCCCTATCATTCTCCGGAGTCTAGCCCTCCCCAGCTCCTACTCTTGACTGGTATATTATCTGCACAACATGGGATAATCCTTTACACACCCAGGATGGGGAGAAGTACAGTCTGCAGCTATTAGTAGTATTGCTTGACAAAGCTTCCTAAACAGTGCAGAACTACACAGAACATTTACAGACTGAGTAACTGCCTGTCTCAGAGGCATAAACTATCACAGAGGAAAGAACAACTTCTCTGTCACAACAGAAAGGCTGGTGGACCAGCAAAACCATTTCACTGAAACTGACATTTGTATGACAATGTCCTTCCCTGGTGTAGTCTATGGAGTCAAGATTCATAAGGCCATGATATTCAGTCTGCATGGTAGCACACACTGCCAACTTTTCGGTCTCCCGAATAGCCTGAGAGCTCAGCAGTGCCTGGTAGTGAAGGAGGAAGCAGCTCGGTTGCCAAGGAAGAAAAGGCTTTTCCAGGCCGTGCTGTCTGCTCTGCTACCTCCACAACATTACGTAGTCCAGTCACAGCTACCCACATATCCAGGTTACATTCTCACTGCCTGCAGGGGCAGGTCTCACATCTGGGCCAAGCCTCAACTGTCTTTGCTAGAAAGCAAACTGGTTCATTCAAGAGTGCGAACGAACAGTCTGGCAGCATGGAGTCTTCCTGYGCTGCCACTGAGTGTGGGCCAGTGTGGGAGTCATGCCCAGGCCAGGCCAGGGGGCAGCAGGCTGATGGTGCCCCTCTTCTCCCTTCCCCTCCAGGTACCCACCTCATGTCATGCAGAGAGCGCTGGAAACAGATTATTGGAAGATAACCACATGCAGGACTGATAAAACCAATGTCTTGATACAAATGGATAACACTACATTGGTGATGGCTCCAGTGCTGTGTTTCTAAACAAATCCATCGCTCCAAGACACTAACACCAGAGAATGCAAACTTCCTGCCTTTTTTTTGCTCTACATTCAAATGCAAGACTATAGTTTGCCAGGTCTCATCCCACTCATTACTGCTCACTTACTCTCTATCACCAAATTATTCTTCCCATTGCAAGATGTAACATTGCACAGGCTAACTAGGAAAGCGAAAGCAAAGCACTTCCACTCTAACAATGGATATAGGAAAAAAAGTGTGTATTAGACAATTTTTTCTGGCTTAGTTTCCTAATGAATTAGTTTTGTACCACAGAGATACTGCAAGTTATACCACTCACCTCATACTACATAGCAATTTCTAAGAAATAAGATATTTAAGCCACTTGAGGAGAAACACTTCTTCCTTAAATGCAATCTATCATGTAGTTCACTTCATGATGACATGTAGGCATTAAAAAGCAAACACAAACTTTTAATTAAAAAAAATAAATCAACTCAGCTCTCTTGGGACAGCCCTTCAGAATTCAAAATTCCCTCCTCTGTGGCATTAACTCTACAAGCACCATCTTGGTAGACAGACTGGGAAAATATCTTATGCTTCTGTTCATTACTTTTTAAAACAGAATTCTTCAATTGTTTTTGCATAAACTCTAGGGTAAACTTATTCAAGGTAAAGACAGCCTACAGAGGTGCACAAGCACCTCTAAGCAATTATTTGAACCCTTCATAGCCAGCAGCCTGCACACTTAGAACCCCTCATGTATTAATGCTTCCTCCAAAACGTAACAACCCATTTCCCTGCCTCCACCTTCCTATCACATGCTAGGAAGGTAAAAATATGAACCTATCCCATCATCTTTGAGCTCAGCAAGACTAGAAAGAATCTGTAAGTGCTATTATGAAACAAAAGCAAAAGTAACATTTTTGCTCAAATTTTTACCAGGCAGACTACAAATTGGATAGGCAAGATGCCCGTATCACCTCTTTTCCCCTAGCACCCCACAAGTTAAAAAGAGACAAGAAGGATAGAGGAACGGGCAGTCCAACATAGATACAAGGGCTCAGGATGGCAGGCAAACAGCTCTTTAGAAGAGTAAGCTCCTGAAAGCATGAACCCGACCGAGCGCAGCAATTTGTGTGCTGCAGTCACACACGCACAGTGAAAAATTCCAGGCTTAAGCTACAAAACAACAACAAAAAAACCCCGTAAGATACATTCATATGCCTATACCGAGTGCGCGCAAACGCACACCCGCAGCAAGGTGTAAGGGGGCGACGTGCTCGGCAGGACCCCAGCGCGCAGCCCCCTCCCGAGCCGCGGCCGGGCGCCTCACRCCGGCCAGCACACCTCCCGCCGCCCGGGCCCTTCACCACCCGCTGCCTCGCAGCTCTGAGCGACCGTTAGGGCAGTGCTGAGGCGCGCGCGGCTCTTGTGCGGCAGCGGCGCGCACCGGCACCGCCCCCCGGCACCGCCCCCCGCTCCTCCCCCTCGCACCTCCCCCTCTCCCCCCTCGTGCCGCAAAGCACGCTGGGGCGGTAGCGGGCCGCGGCGCGCGCCGGCTGTGAGGTCATCATGCGCGGCCGGAAGGAAGGAGCGGAGCGGAGCGGTTGTTTCCGTTGCTGGGGCTGGCGAGGGAGGCGGGGGCGGAGGAGGAGGAAGAGGAAGGCCCCGCGCGCCTGTGGGAGCCGCGCGCCGAGCGGGGGCGGGCGCAGCGCACGGC
>NW_020451008.1:62955-69674 GCF_003343035.1 Apteryx rowi
AGCGGGGGCGGGCCGCGGCCATGGCGGGCAAGGCGGCGGCCGAGCCCCTGGGGCGGACGGCGGAAGAGGTGGCCTGGGCGGAGGCGCTGCGTGGGGCCTGCGAGCCCGAGCACCACTGGCGGCACCGCCGGGAGTTCCTGCTGCGCAACGTGGGGGCGCTGCCGCCGGCGGGCAGCGCCGAGCTCCAGCGGCTCGTGTCCCTCTCCATGGTGTGGGCCAACCACGTCTTCCTGGGCTGCCGGTGAGTGCGGGCCGCGGCGGCGGGTGGGCCGGGGGCGGCGCGGCGCAGCGGCCTGACGGCGCCCCTCCTCTGCCCTCTCCTCCTCTCCCCTCCTCTCTCCTTGTCGCCCTTCCAGGTACCCGCCTCAGGTCATGGGGAAAGCGCTGGAAATGGCCGAAGGCATCCAAGTGATCGGCGCGCCCGTCCGCACCACGAGAGATGAACTGGTTGCCAAGGTGAAGAAAAGAGGCATATCAAGTAGCAATGGTTAGCAGATCATAGCTGTGACAATACATAGGAGTCTAGAAAATGCTTGTTTCTGAATGTTCTTGTTCTATTTCAAACTTCTGAAAGTAATCACAATAACTTACTTTTAAAACTCATCATTAATTGTTCCCCCTCTCTGTGCTATTTTTTCCTTATTAATACCTATGTAAATAGAGCTAATGTATACTTACTGTATTGGTAATCTAGAGTTATTGTTTTGATAACTCGAATGTTTTTGAGTTTCTACAATTCCCATGTTTTAAATTGATTTCCTAATACAATGTAGACTTTTGTACTCCAGTTTAAACATATTCTTGCTATTTTGCTTTTACCACTAGTCAGACAATGTTCCTTTGTAAGAAACTTTGAGTCTTTTGTTCCATAAAGAGATTCCCACAGTGATATTTTAAAGAGGTTTTAATGACATTAGTAGAAAAGTAAGCTTTTTAGATCAGATAGTCTGCTTTGATGTACCTTAGTCCTATTTAGACTGAACTTTAAGAATTACAAATTCATACTTGCAAACAGGTCCCAAACCAAACCTGGAATCTTGCACCTGAGCACTTTTAGTTCTTTGTTAAAAAATGCTAAAATATTTGGAAATAGTAGGTTAATACTTGAAATTAGAATTTAAGATGTATTCACAAATGACTGAATTTATAGTTTCTAAGTTCAAGGGGTTTACTCCTTATCAAAAGTTTTCAGAATTTAAATAAACTGTCTCTAGATGGATACTTCATAGTGGCAGAACTAAAGAAGATAACATACTTACCTTGTTTTGCAGAAGGGATAGAGGAGCCCTGCAAGAAACGAGCTGTAGATAAAAGCAAAGACACTAAGGATACTGGAAAGGATATGAAAACTACCAAGCCAGAAGCCCCTAAGGAAACAGAGAGCACATTGCCCAAAAAGCAGGAAAAAGATACCAGCAAAGATTCAGAAAGCTCGGACTTGCTTTGCAGTTCAAACCAGGAAGCAGGCACAACATCAGGCACCGAAACAGAAGGAAAACCTGCTAATGCTGAAAATACTACTGAGCAAAATCCAACTCCGTCTCCATCTGAAACAGAGACAGTAGAGAAGCCTTGCTTAAATCCATCTAAGGAAAACAAGTGTGAAAATATGCCGTCACCTGAAAAGAAAACTACATCAAACACAGTGCCACYGGCTGCCAAGGGCGCCCCGCAGGCAGAAGCAGTGCCACCGGCTGCCAAGGGCGCCCCGCAGGCAGAAGCGGTGCCACTGGCTGCCAAGGGCGCCCCGCAGGCAGGAGCGGTGCCACCGGCTGCCAAGGGTGCCCTGCAGGCAAGTGCTGCATCTCTGTCTTCCAAAAACCAAGCAAATGCCCCATCGGCAACATCCAAGGGCAGCACTCAGGCAGGCGCCTCGCTGCTGCTGGCCCCCAAGAGTGGCAGTCAGGCGGGCACCTCACTGCTGCTGGCCCCGAAGGGCGGCACTCAAGTGGGCGCCTCGCTGCTGCTGGCCTCCAAAGGTAGCGCTAAGGCGGGCTCCTCGCTCCTGGCCTCCAAGAGCAGCGCTGAGGTGGCTGCCTCGCTGCTGGCCGCTCGAAGTGGCGCTCAGCAGGGTACCTCACTTCTGGCCTCCAAGAGCAGTGCTCAGGTGGCCGCCTCGCTGCTGGCTGCTCGGAGTGGCACTCAGCAAGGTGCCTCGTTGCTGGCCTCCCGAGGTGGTGCTCAGGCAGGTGCTTCACTGCTGTCCTCCAAGGGTGGCACACAGGCAGGTTCTGCACAACTTGCCTCCAAGAGTAGCTCGCAGGCAGGTGAAAGTCCTGCTAAAGTTTTGTGCAAACCGTTAACCAGTGAAGATGCAAAGGAAAGGCAGCCTTTTTTCAACAGACTATACAAAGCTGTAGCCTGGAAACTGGTTGCTGTTGGAGGCTTCAGTCCTAATGTAAATCACACAGAACTTTTAAACTCATCTATTCAGTCTGTAAAAGCTACTTTAGATGTTGCTTTTGTTCCGCTGAAGGAACTTGCAGACTTACCTCAGAATAAGAGCTCTCTAGAAAATATAGTTTGTGAACTGAGGTGCAAGTCTGTCTATTTGGGTACTGGCTGTGGTAAAAGTATGGAAAATGCCAAAGCTGTTGCTTCGAGAGAAGCTTTGAAATTATTCCTCAAGAAGAAAGTTATTGTGAAGATATGTAAAAGAAAATACAAAGGAAGTGAAATTGAAGATTTGGTACTTCTGGATGAAGAATCAAAACCCTCAAATTTACCTCCAGCTTTAAGAAATCCTCGGGAGATCGTGTAGGCAAGAACTGCTGTTTATACTGTGTATAGTATTTCAACACAAGAACTGAAGGTTAATTTTGTACTTTAAAAATGTAGGCTTCCAGATATTTTGTATTTCTTTCTCAGTTTTGCAAGACAATTATATTCCTTTCACTTGGTAGCAATTGTATAAAACTTGTTTGAGATGACAAGTGCGTGTTTAAAGGTATGCCTTAATATATAGCACACTAGTGTGCTGTTTTATTTGCAGAATAGTCTACCTAATTCTTCTATTTTTAATTAAACGATTAAGGTACAATTTGCTGTTTGAAATCTGACAATTTTGTAATTCTTACAATTTGATGGCAGTGTGCTCAATTGTCTACCATGTCTTTTTTAGCTGCATAGAAGTATGTACATAGGGACCATAATACTTGAATGATTGAAAAGTGTTTGAAAATTTCAATCAAAAAGTTGAATCATCCGTTTCAGACGTGTTGCTCATAATGTTCGCTGTTCCTCTTACTAGGAGAGAAAATAGTTGGTTGACTATTTCTACGAGAAGTTGTAACAGTTAAAAAAAAAAAAAAAAAAAAAGACACTCGGATCCCATTTAACATTATACTAGCAAGTTAGATCCCATATAACATTATAGTAGCAAGTTGTCAATTAGCAGTCAACTTACAGTGACTTCAGCCACCAAAACTCTGTAAGCAGATTTAACTTATTTTGTGAAATAACATTTACAGTTTGATTTTTCAAATAAACATGAATTTCTATATTAAGCATATTTTGACTGCTACTAAAACTGAAACCTCTGGAATATGCTTTTATGGTACTTTGTTTTTAGCTGTTAAATAGTCTCACCATTTCAATAACTTTTTGCATCACCTTCAGAAAAGCTTTACTTTGAGTAGTTTCAAGGTGTAATCTCTCAAGGATGTGTAGATTCTTATTTGGATGTGTAGTTGAAATAGTGTAAAGCTGATGAGTGGACCTATTAAATAACTATTTCCACTTTTGTAACCCTTACCAAGAAGTAGATGAGCAAAATCAAGATGCTGCTGTCTTCTAGAGACAGCAAGTATGTTGTAAAGACTTCACACTAATTGAGCCCTTCCTTTGCTACATTTTCACATGATGTTCACAATGGTTTTAAGCAAAGAAAGTAGGAGATTACCTTTTATTTACAATGTGCTTGAAATAACTGCACAAATTGCATGTTTAATATATTGGATATGACATGTAATGGTAAAGAACTTAATGTCTTCAGTGCTATTTCGAATTAATCTTGTCTAATTACAGTAGTTAGTATTATTTAATGGAGACCTTGCACTTGATTGACAGATTCATTGATGAAGTGCTACAGGAGTGAATAGGAATTCCTGGGATCTCAGTAGTGTCTATGTCCACTTAAGAGTTCAAGTTCTGTTGTGATTTGGGGACTAAAACACAATGGCATTGTTATACTGTACCTTTTGTGATTTTGGACACTAGCGGCTATCCAGTCTGTAGCACCTGGAGTCTGTAAGGTGCTTATATTGTACTTTTGGTCAGTCAGTTCCTAACTTTCTCCATCTGATTGTTGTGCTTCTGTGCCCTAAGTCATCCTTAACTCTACTAGGTTTCTCAGGTGTTCCCCATATGTATTTCTGGAGCATGACCCAACTTTTGGAATGCAACTTGTTAAATTGCTTCTTATACAGCATAAAAGTTTGATGCTTGCTTCTAGCTCAGAGTGAGTTTCATGCTGTATGTAGGAGCTGTGGTATTCATGCCAGGAAATGTGAGACCTGTTTTCAAATCCTCACCTTATTGAGGTGGAGACATAGAATAACTATTTTTGAAGGGCAGGAATTGTGTCCTATGCCCTCTTAAGTTTAGCTTTTCTGTTGGTTATTTGGGGCATTCCTAATTTATGGTTGAAAATTGCAGCATGTGTTGCAATGTGAAAATCCCAATTTCCCATCTGTAAAATGGGGCTAACAGTATTTACTAACCTAAAAGGGGTGTTAGGATAACTGTGTTAAAAGGCAGAGGTGCTAGAAGCCTTTTTTTTAAGTCCTGAAAAACTTTCTTTTCTTTTATTTTTGAATGTTATTTCTCTTAGCTGTTTGGTTGTGATTCATTAAAGGATGAGTGTAGCTACTCTTACTATAAACTCTGAAAATCAGTGTGTTACTTTTATTTCACATTTTGCATGGGAAGTAGCTAAACAAACAGATTCTAACACGAGTAAATAAGCATCAAGTATTTGAATGACTGAGAACTGATTAACATTTCATTAACACTAAAGGAAGAAAGTAAAAATTCCTATGGACTGGCTGTGAAAAGAAATGTTCATGCAATTCAGTTAGCTGTAAAACCTCTAGGTTTCACTTGCATGTCATATCTTAGAAATTGGGATGCTGGTATTTAATTCTCAAACTGCACCGTCTAGAACAAATACCCTAAAACTGGAGGTGTACAGAGTTGGCTGAGGATGGCAAACAAAAGCAACTGAAAGAAAACTCCTATGACCCTGAATTTTGTACAGGAGTACAAAGAATAGGCAGAGGCTTAAATGTGAATGCTGTTTCCTCTGAGGGTTTGTAGAACACCTAAAATAAGTATTGTTGGCTCATTACAAACACCTATCAAATTTGCTGTTAGCCGTTTACAGTCATGTACCAATTTAGGTAGCTATCTGTAAAAGGAGGTTTATTTAGGTATACTAAAAATGACTGTACAGTTGCTTTTGTTCTGGCACTTGGTCTTGCATTTCTGTTCTGTTTCACATAAAAGAGAATGTTTTGAAGTAACTTCTTAAAGGACAGGCAGGAAATCAAACTTAGATCTAAATTACTGCTAATATAATTTAAATATTTTGTAGTTGCAAGAGATGTGGGTGCCTCTGATTATTTTGCACTGTGATCTAACAATTGGAGATGTTTTTTAGTGTTCTTGAAAGGAATTATTCCTCTGAACTTTGTTCAGAGGCTGTGGTTTATGGTGGTGGTGGCAGCAGCAGCTCCTTACCTGCTCTGTCTGTGTGGCACAGCATGTGGGAGCTATACAAGAAGCAGAACATCGCTTTAAAACGGACACCTTTTTGATGCCCTTTCATGTGTGGAAAAAAAAATCTGATTTTTCATGTTGCTTCTTGCATGGGAATGAAGTGACCTCTAGATGTCTTCTAGTACCACTCCTCTGCAGTAGTACAGGAGGTGTGGTTGAAGGGCCCCAAAGAAGGTGCAAAACTGGTTAAAGGGAAAAATATTAGAGTAGTGAAACTAAGGCAGGTAGGTGAATATGGTTCAAACTCGCTTAAATAAGTGAGCCTAGAATGACTTTTTTTCCCCAGACCAGTTCACTGATCTGAGCACTAAACCACATGGCCCTTCTTCTTCAGTCTCGAGATATGTAACTGCTTTGTTACGTTTCTGTGTCCGTGTTTAAAAGGACATTTCCTGAGCAAAAGTATTTTTGCTGTAAATATTATGAATAGATTTAAAAAAACAGAAATGTGTATTTTTCGGTTCAAAAAATTATTTTGGATGTCAGTAACGTGTATTCTGGAGCTGAACACTGTTGAGCTACGTAGAGTATCCCTTCAGTTTGAGGGAGACATAGCCAGAAAAGCCCCTGCCAGCACGAGCCTTGCGCAGAAACGCCGATGAAAGCGTTACAACAGCAGCGGCCCGCAACACCTTCGCCTTCCGTCTCGTAACGGCCGTTACGCCGGGGCCCTACGGGCGTGGCGGGTGGTGACCGGCGGCCGGCGCGGCCCCGCCCTGCCCCGCCCCCGCGGGGCTCCTCGCGCAGGCGCCCAGCGGCAGCTCGCGCTGCCCCAGGGGGAGGAGCCAGGGCGCTGTATTTGCATAATGTATTCACGAGCCGCTGCGAGGCGGCGCCGCGGCGGTTTCCCCCCTGCGGGGCAGGTGCTGCCTTCACCTGGGAGCGTGGCGGCGGCCGGGCGCCGGCGGGGCTCCCTGCCCGCGCACGGCGGCGGGGGACCG
>NW_020451008.1:70018-80190 GCF_003343035.1 Apteryx rowi
CGCAGGTAGTGCGGTCGCGCCGCCGCACCAACACAACGGGGCTCACTCTCGGGGCACCCCCTTTTGGGTGTCTTCAGAAAAGCGCATGCTGCGCTGTGTTTCTTGTTTYTGCCAGCACGTCTGCGGCACCTAATTCACTCGTGCGAGCCGCTCCGCCAGGGGTGGGAACAAGGGTGAAAGCTGCTGCTCAGTGGTTAACTTCCCTGACACGGCAGAGCTGTCTGCAGTGAGTGCAGCAYGCGTGGGGAGAAACGAAGCCTTCCCAGCGGCAGCAGAGGATGCCACAACATGTGATCCTAAACCCTCCTCCTCTTCTCACACGGACTTGGCATCGGGGTGCCTCCTCGTGTGTGGGCTTAGTCTGGGAGGCACTCATCTGACAGAGCTCCTGCCACTGCCCAGAAAGGCTTTCCCTCCCTGCTCTGGGAAAAAGCAGCAGGCCAGCTGGAAGTACCGTGCTGTGTTCTTGTGCACCACACGCAAGTTAAACATCAGACATAGGAGATGCATATCAGAGTGCGAGCAGAAAAGGTGATGCACGCAGTGCAAACATCACACTTCTCCAGCACGGCGTTTCCTTATACATGTCCTTCTGCTGCACAAGGCTGCGAGAGCACACAGTATACCTTGTCTTCCTTGCTCAGAGAAGGCCTACACCTATGGCCTGTACCTGCCAGCAGTGTTGTGCTCCAGGCAAGGATTCAACTGCTTAACCTCACTGATACTATGTAAGATGCTAGTGCCTGCTGCAACAGCACATGCAAACGCTAGCCACACCAATAYATTGAATTAATTTTATAAGCAGCACCATTTTTGCCTTTAGTCTGTCAAACACATACCCCATCACCGTGCTCTGCTCCATGACATTGAGCCTTCTGCTGCACTATCCTCAAGCCTGGGTATGAGACATGACAGCAGAGCACAGGAGGTGCTCCCCAAAACAACAGCGCCCAAGCAGCCCAGCACCAGCACTTGTTTTGGGTTCATGCTCTTTCAATGTTTATGAACCTTCTGTGGCAAGCCATGGCCTGCTAAGCTGTCAGGCAGTGTCCTTTCTTTTCTTTTTGGTCAAACTACAGGCACTTGTCCTATTTGCAGGTACAGTGCAGCTTGCAAACCCCACTGATTTCTAACATCTCCTATTCTTCTTCCAGTAATATGTAACAGTAATGTCTTTTCAGCAGTGCAGGACTCTTGTCTTGCTAGACAAAGGTGACCAGTGTGTGGAACCGAGAGGACCTCCATGGAGAACTAGCTGTGACAGTTCTGGACACCTCACACAATACTTTGAAAGGGTGCACAACAGCTTATAAACCACATGGCTTGAGCTGTCTTTTTTGTTGCTGTCTTGGCCATGTGAAATACTAGATTGTCTTTCTCCCATAATTCTTCATGTGATCAGCTATATGTAAGTGGGAAAATAGATATTTCAAACAAAAAATAAAATGTTATCAAAGAACCCATCCCTAAAGAAACAACTAAAGTAGGGCACAGCTCTATGAAATTCTGTTTTTTCCATTGAGAAACTGTAATGAAATCCCAGTGTCCTAGTTTCATCTGCTAGAGAGGAGATATCTGAGGCTAACATTTCATGAGTTGTCTTCCCTCTGTAGCAGATGTAGCACCTGAAGTACAGTCTGAAGCTAAATTGCTTGTGCAGTGACCAGTTTCATTTTTGGACCCTAAAAGATTGCACTGTAGCATCTGAACAATTCAGGCTGCTTTTCTCTGTAGGGGAACCAAAATCTTTCACTTGTAATTATGGTAAATGCTGGTCTGTTAGATTTGTTAGTAGAAAAAGCTATGTCTAAAACCAAACTCACCTCGACTTTAGATGACAATGAGAGACATAGTCTTGTGGTCCAGAGACTGAGGGAAAAAAAGTACACATCTAAAGAATTCTGCTAACACAATTGATACAGTCTCTTTCTTTCCCTTGGTTAATTGCTAGAGAGATCTATTCCTCAGTTTTTCCAGTTGCAAACTGCAGAGAAAATAACAGCTTTGTAGAATATTTTTTTAGCTTCTTTTCCCTCTACTCACTGAAATGTGTATTTTTACATACCCATGTTTTGCATATTGTGCAATATACTACACTGTTTGTCCAATTAATAACAATTAACGTGTATCTGTCCCTCTGAATGGTTTTGTTAGTTGGCACAACCACAACAAAGGTATTTCTATTAGCCAAGGTATGTGTTTTTAAGAAAATATTTAGTCATTTATGTTTGTTACCCCTGCACCCAACACCCTCCCATACTTTCTGTCTGCTGTCAGAAATGTCAGTTTGTTAGGCTATGATTAATTTCACTTGCCTTCCTTACATTAATTTAAAACTGTGTGATTTTAATGAACACTTGCGAGAGTTTTAATGAACACCTACATGTGACTGCTAGGACTGACCTAGGATACTTGCCAATAAAAGCACTGCCTGAATGGAGTCTTATCAGTACTTGTATGTGACTAGTCAGACATATGGCTGGCCTTTAATAAATGAAAGCACAGGTTTCTACATGCATTTAAGACACACACACATATAATTGTTTAGAAACTCAGGTTTTATATTGACAGTTGGTAATACTTTCAAATATGCTGAAGGATAATTTGAAAATGGCATGTGATAATTTATGGGCACAGCTGTCTATTGCTACGGCAATGCAAGACTGGCTTTCAGTGTTTCCAATTAGGTATTTTCTTCCTCCAGTAATATTCTTGCAACTGAAAATGGATTGTTCAACTGTGACATCTGAAACTACAACCTTTAAAGAATTGTCATTCATAGTCAAGTAATATTAATAGTTAGGCTCAAGTGAACTGCAAAACTACTTCTAAATGCTTCTGTCAGAGATGAATTCACATTGGGAAAAATACTTTGTTACTTGCAAGAAAAACAGATTTAACCAATGCTTGCCAGTTTTTCTAAATCCTCTGGTGTTTTATATTTTAACTGCAGTTTAAGAGACAGACTAAATTCAGTTAGATGCAGCCAATATTTTGACAACAGCCTTCCAACCAAAAATCCTTCCTTAGTTTGTAACAAATGTCACATGTTATTTTATTATTTTGGGGAAGGAGGAGGGATGAGAGCCTAGGAATCTATTTATGTTGTTTAAACAATATTTCTCCCAATCAGAACTGAATAATAAAGCAAATTTAGACTTTGTCAGTTCTTGAAAGAAACATGTATATCAGTCATGTGTTAGTATAGAATAATATTCAGTTTTGGTAATTTGAAATAAGTTGTGTCACTGAAGAATTTGCATAGCAGTAGCATCCCTAAGAAACACTCAATGTCTGTAATTTGGCACTAAGGAATTATTTCAAAGATATGAAATTGTTCTTCAGTACTATTTGCAGTGACTCTTCAATTGCACTAGAGATAAATCATTTGTACTAGATTTGGATAAGTAGTTTCCAAAGAGAAAAAAACCCACAAAATTAAATAACATGGAAATTAAATGAGGCTTCCTTGTGTTTGGTGTAGAGTTTTAACAAAGTGCGCTTAGAACTGCCAAAACCTCTCTACAGCTTTTCTGAGGGATCTCTGTAACATCTGAAATTCATAAATAGTAACTATGGGATTGTAATTACCACATTTCAGAATAGAGAGTGGAATTAATTTCACTGCCATCTCAGACAACAGACCTAGGCTCCCTCTTTGGTCAACACAGACATTTTCAGGGCGAGACATATTTATGCTACTGTTCTCTCAGCCTTAACTGTAGATATCCACATTTGGTCTGATGAATCCCACTTTTATTTTCTGATGTGGAGGGGAAAATGAATATCCCCACACAGGAGAGTATGACGAATGTCCTAAACCATCAGCTACTGAAAGTTCCTGCAGGTACACTGCATGCTTTTGTTTCACAAACTTTTTAACAAAGGTGTGTTTGTGTGCACATCTGTTCCTCACAAATGGAAGATGGAAGAAAATGCTTCTTTTAGATAGTTCTATGCCGTGTAACAGAATCACAGAAATGCAGTGTGGGGATTAGCTTGTAGTTAATATAAGAACACACAAAAAAATCCTCTGTTTATCCTTGGCAGTAAGGGCTTGGTCCTTTTCCATTAAAGTCAACTGGATTCTTCTGCTGGCTTGAGAAGGAGAAAAAGCTTCAGGGCTCAAGTAAGACAATAGGATGATTGTCACATATTTGCTTAAGATTAACTTGTTATCGTTCCTCACCTGGCTTCCCTAAACATCATCTATGCAACTCCCAAGTCATTTGGCATAGTGGTTGGCTCTGGAGCCTAAAAGTGAATCCATCAACTGTTCATGCTTTAAAACAGTAGGTAAAGGAGTCACTAGCTGAAAGCTGTTTCCTGACAGTTCTTGAAATGGGGCAGAAACAGGGGCATGTTGCGTCAGGCCACGAGTGGATACGTCCCCATCATGAATGAGGGGGAAGCGTTCCTCTTGGAGTAGCAAGGGCTCCCATTCCACATGGATTGGGGTGTCAGACAGAAAGATCTCTCAGGCAAGACTCAGAATGATTTCTTGGATGCTGAGCTCCGAGTTGTGACCTTGCTGGTTGAGGCAAGTGTCCCTGACTCCTGCCCTTCCTGAGCTCTGAGTTCAGCAGCAGGGGTGATCTGGAAGGCTCTGCCCATTGCCGCAGCCAGACCCTGCCCCTCAGCTGGTGAGCAGTATTCCCCTCCTGCCGTTCCTAAATCAGACTGCTCCGTAACATCTGAGAGAAGTCAGGGTTAGTCCAGCCCCCTCTGATTTCCAGAGTGCAGGCTGAACAGAACCCGTACTTTCAAAAAGGGGCAGTGTGGTTCTGCTCGAAACAAAGTGACAGTATGTCAGTATGACCTAAATGAAGAAATGATGTAATATTAAATTGAATTCCTTAGCATCCCCCATCTTAGGCCTAGCAACCTCTCAAAACACTTTTGAGTAAAGCAGTGGGATTAGAGTATGGAAGTTGAATGGGAAGAACTGTAAAAATAAGTGAATGGTTATTATGAAACAAAGCATGATATACACTTAGTTTACACACTTGCTTACTCAAATTTTAACTCTGCTCACAGTGAGATAAATAGAACCAATCAGTCTGAAGAAAAAGACACGCTGTGTGTTACTCCTGGCTTCTTCCTCCTGTTAATACAACTCATATGATCATTAATTCAGGCTCAGGAAGAAATTTTCTTTTAGAGTATAAAAGCAGAAAGCTTGGAAATTTTCCAGAACATTAAGCAGATATTTGCATTCAGATGAGGAAGAACATATGTCTCCTGATCAGTGCAGATGTTCGTTACTTTGTGCTGTAGCGCTCTTTGGTACAGCTGAGTGTGAGGCTAGCTGGGAAAAGATACATGCCAGTGTTTTCAGGAAATGCACTGATTCAGTTCATGTCCTTATCAAAAGGATCTGATGGTATCCATATCTAATTTTTAACTGTTCAGTGTTTGCATAAATGAAAGAGGAAAAATAATAATGGTTGCTTCCATATGATTTATACTCCACCAGATATATCAAGCCTACTTTTTTAATGAAAATCGAAAGGGGTATTCGCATCTGGCGTTACAGGAAAGTATGTTTTTTGGATGACCTGATGCTAGAGAAGTTGTTCAGAAACCTAGACAAATACACTGTCTTTGTAGCACTGGCAAGGATAGCCTCTTCCTGGAATTTCACCTGTATTAAGGCCAGCTATGGCCTTTCTATGGCCTACAGCTTTCTGCAGCTGACTGTCTAAAAAGCCCATTTGGCTTGTACACATTCTTTCTTTTCTTTGTTTTTTCAGTATCCCAGAAATTTCTTCATYGTCTTCCTCCCATGGAAAGTGAAGATGCAAACCTGCCAAGGAATGTATGTAGTCAAAAACAATTGTGTTCATTTGCTGAGAACAAGCACCCTATTATCATCCTTTGAATACTGCCACTAAATGCTAAGTAGGTCTTTCACAATTATGGCCCCTTGTGGATTTGTCTTCATCAATAATACTCCTTTTCATTATTTTTTCCACAGACTGAAACTCTTCCTAGGGTATCAATAGAAAGCTGAAAAAATTTAACCAGCTTTTGCACTATTACATGAAACAGGGCAGGAATCACCCAGGATTTGAGGGTGTAAAATCAGGATTACTAAAGGTGAAATAGGGGCAAACCTGCAAATTGATTTGGCCTCTGAAAACTATATTGGGAAATGATAAAGCAACAAAATTGCTGGGACCTATTCTCCGTGAAAAGTGGGGGTAGTTTAGAGACATATAAATAAATATAGAGAAACAGAATATATTTCTACTCTTTATTATTTGATCTTGGCAGATAACCACTGAGGTGGGTTTGATGCAATACAYCCTAATAACTCATTCTGGATACCACTGAGAATGTTTACCTCATGTTGATAACTCCTCACTTAGTGGAGAGGGTCAGTGGTAACTATTGCAGTTGCATGCATGAATCCCATTGCCACTTTGATTAGCTTCCAGAAATAATTAGAATGGTTGTGTCATATCTATATGGCTAGCTTGGCACCTGCCCCGCCTGGGTGCCTACACCCAGCCATTTCCTAAACCCAATGGGAACCAGGGAATCTCAGCCATTTTAGAGCTTGGCAAGCTGCCTTGTCAACAGCAGGACTTCTGGAAGGCAGGTGATTTAACTTATGAGCCTTCTGCCTGCCCATCTCTACAAATAATGGTGTTTTGCTTATCACCAGATTATTCTCACAAACTGCCATTGAAAGATGAGGATRTAGCTGGGTTGCAGAGAAGGTGGCTATCAACCTGCAAACTGAGAATTCTCTCATACATTAAAGTTCTCCAGTGCTTGTTTCTTGTCACTTTGAGGCATTATCAAACCAGAGGATTCAGTCCACTGTTTTTACTTTCCTTCCTTCAAAACCTCAAATATGTGGTAAGCTAAGGCTTTTTTTTTTTTTTTTTTTTTTGCAGGGAAATCTGGTCTAATATTATTGAAGCACTCTCAAATTGCTCAAAATTAAAATCTTTATTTTAGTGTTCAAAAGCAGTAGAATACATTTTAATTCAGGAAACATGAGCTGATCTCTGCTGTGCCTTAGATACTGCTTCCCCTGTAGTGACAAATAGTTAGCAAGTTTCTAGCACAGCAACCACCTGTAACATATTCTATGAGATACTCTAAAATGATTTTCTTGACTATTACTTTACCAGTGGTACATATATAATTTCTGGTCAGAAGAAAGTGATGCCAAGCAAAAATATTACTTTTGTAATTAACACTTTTTTAACATGTTAATTTTTTAATTAACTTTTTGTTTTATTTTACTGCTCTGTAGTGTAATTCTCAGTTTCATTTCTTCATGAGATGGCAGAATGATACAGCCATTTGAGAGCTTATTATAAACAGAAACACAACACTTCAAAATAGCCAACATATTTCTGCAGAACTTTGTATCACTGATATTAATCCAGGTCCATTTGCACTGGTAAGTAATTCTTTCTGCCTGCATAGTAAGTGTTTTTTGTTCATACCATATGAAAGAATTCAATTGGCTAGATTTCAGTGATTCGGAAACAACAGCAATGATCACTGTAAAACAAAGTTTCAGCAATTTACTATCAAAGGAAGTGAAGGTAGCTAGATTATTTTCATTTTCTATGTCTCATTTTTGCATAAATAGACTAATAGCATAAACTGATCTGAGATTTAGCGTCATTAATTTGAACTATCACAGAAGACAAGGACCTAGTTTTACTGGCCTATGGATTTTAATGTTACAGTGTCCTCTTAACAACATGAACACACTGAGTTGCAGACTTCCTGTTTTCTTGGCCAGAGTGAGTGACATCAGTATAATAAACAACGATTTGAAAATACTGTCTACAACTTTGTTTTGCTTCATTTTTATAAATTTGCCAACTCATTGCTGACTCTGGCAGAGAAAAAGTCTGTCTACAGCTACGATTACTCAACATCTTAGACAGATTCAGAAAATTATTGCTACATGGGGATATCAGTTTAGCAGCTGCAAGAGCTGAATGTTAAGAGTATGTTTAAATACTTTCCTGAACTGAGGTCTTAAGAAAGTAACACTTGCAGAGTGGCACCATGTAGGGTGCTGATCTTGCTCACCAGAGGAAATCTGTGAGGTTCAACATACTAATTTTGTCATAGGATTAGCCATGGAGCCATCTGGCACAGATCATATATTCACATAATCATAGAAAAAAGTGTGTTGAAAGGGATCCTCTGGAGGCCATCTAGTTTGGTCTCCTGCTCAAAGCAGGGCCAACTTCACAGTTGGATCAGGTTGTGCAGGGCTTTGTCCAGGCAGGCTCTAAAAATCTCCAAGGATGGAGACTATATAATCTCTTGGGAAACCTGTGTCAGTGCTCAACCACTACTCTAGATCAATTCCATCTTGAAATGTTATCTGTAGGATTAATATGGGTACTCTTTTAGTACTGGCTGCTTAACTATATGTAGAAATGTAAGACATAAGGTATTTATTTTTCCCCTTGAATTCAGTCATCTCTGATGCTGTTTTTTCAAAGCTTGCAAGATCTCTAATTTTTTTTCTCACTTTTTTTCAGGTGCCTGAAATATAAATGCAACATACTGCAAAATGTACAGGTCTCCTGGCTATGTTCCAAGATTCCATAAGATTTTTTTTTTCCTGATGCTCACCAATTATTATTCATGTTGTAAAGATGGCATTAAAATGTCTGAAAGAGTGGTAGGGATGAAATCTCAATCCTGTAGTAATTAAAGCWACTTTATCATTTTTTCCCCAATTATAGTATAGCTAAAAAGTACATATATTTCTACTTGTATTTCCTACCATATTTATCGTGGCCATCACTTGATAATGAATTCTGCATCAGCCTTCAGGAAGAGAGGATACTCTGTCAAAACTGGAGATTTGTTGGCAGGCAAGTGGATTTTAAAAGACTAAACTTCTTTGACGCCTTATTTAAAATTCTCTCAAATGATTCCTCAGGATAAAATGTCACTGAGCTTTCATAAGTAAGTTTATCATGAATCATTATTTTGCTCTTCTTTAAAGCTAAATAAGGTAGCTCTTATTATGGGCAAGAACAGTCTAAACCACTGCTGCTTACAGTTCAAGGATATGAATTAATTGGATGTCTCACCGTATCAACTGCTATTGTGAAAAAAACTTGTCTTTGGAGCACACTAGTGTAACAGAAAGTAACTTATCTTCCCTGCATATAGCCTGTAACTGCTGTTGGTACAAACCTCTCATGATGAAAACTGCTGTTCAGAAATAAATTGTTACAGAAACAGATATAGCTCACAACAATGTCTGGAGATTAAATTGTTTGCAGATGGTGTGTATATTTATGTGCATATAAATTTTGTTGCAGTAAACTTACTCCCATTCACCTCCTTTTAGATACAACGCCTTTGCAAAGGAGCACTTTGAGGGATTAAGCTTCAGCACTGACAGATTATGATTTCATATGCCAAAAAACATTCCAAACAAATGAGAGGACAGTGCAAAGGGTAAGGCTTTAGCATCACATATGAAACTTAAATGGCAGTAAATACTGACTTTTTTGACCCCTTATTGAGTTGCCAGTCTTTTGGGATGAGCCTGTAAGTTGCAAAAGGTGACATCTACAGAAGTTATGCTATATTTATAGCAACACATTAGTGTGAGGTCCTAAAAATAGTGTATCAACCCCCACACCTCTGTGCTTGCTCAATTATATTTTGTATTATTTCCACAGAATTTGGGAAGGGTGTGGATTATGATTGAAAACACGGTGTACAGTTTCACAGCCTATATATTCAAGCAAGTGTAATGCACGACAGCTGAAACGTGTCCTCAAGCCCCTTAACAACTGTAAAGATGGAGCATATTTGGGGAAGAGCGCACAAACGCAGAGAGACCGACTGAGGAAGGGGGTTAATTCCAGAAAACATGCCCCGTGAGAGCCAGCCCCGCAGGAGACAGCCCCAGGCCCTCCTCCTGGCGGAGCTCGCCCTACCTGCCACGCTCCTAACGCTCACAGCGCCCCAGTCCTCGCCGGTAACGACTGCGCGTCCGCCCGGGCAGAGGCAGCCTGGAGGGCGAAGATCAACGGGGACCACTCACACCCAGCGGCGCTTCCCCCCCCACCGCGCCTTTACTTGGCACGCGTGAAAGCGGGGCCGAGCGCGGCCGCAGCCTGCCGAGAGCCGCGGGGAGCAGGCCGGGCCCGCGGCGGGGG
>NW_020451008.1:81295-142043 GCF_003343035.1 Apteryx rowi
GGGCCTCCCCTCGGCCGCCAGGTAAACCCGCCTCCGCGCGCGGGGCGCTCTGCCCGCGGGCTGCGCCCGTTTCAGCGCTCCCCCCGCCAGGGAGACGGGTCTCGGAGCGAAAGGTAACGTGTGAGACGGCTGCGCGGCGCGGCGGGGTCGCGGCGCCAGGCGGCAGTTAGCCCCGCAGCGGTGCCCCCGGAGAGGCCGGGGCGGAAAGCGGCTTCAGAGGCCCCTCTGCGCGCCCCGCACTGCCGGCCCGAGCGGCGACGCAGGGTTTCCGCCCGCGGCCGGGCCCCCCCGGCCCCCCGCTCGGGCTCCGGCCGCTCGGGCTCGGGGCAGCGAAGTGGCGGTGAGGACGCGCAGGGGGAGATCCGTAGTACGGCACCTTACCGTRGACTCTAGTCACAAACGTTGCTTCTTCTAAATTGCCGGTTAAATAGGAATTAAATCTATTCTGCCTCACACRCTGAGGCTATACAGCTGAGGCTATACAGTTTTTTTATTTCTAATTACTGCTGGTATCATAAGATAGGCTCTACTACTTAATAGCATTATTACTTGAAATACGCAGCAGAGACCATACGGCATCAACCCACTATACAAGTGGGTAGGAATTTGGTCCTGTGGTATACGAACTGGAGATCACGACATACTGTTATTTCTCTTTATAATAGAAGGCTGTCTTAAATTTGGGTAAGAGGAGACTCTTCAGGCCTTTCACAGGTTAAACAGAGCACCTCAGAAGACAGCTATTGCAAATGGATTCTTTCAGTTATCTTTCTAATTACCCAGGAAGATACATAAGAACAGGCTTTTGTAAGTTTTCTGTGCTTTTTAAAGTCTGAAGTACATAGGCTTGTTTGCAGTATTTTGAATTCTTTGTCATGGCTGGACTGCTTAGCAAGTTYTTTATGCAACCTGTGGTGATTTGGTTATGAGCCAACATTCTCAGTATTAAATAAATTGAATCTCTTATTTAGCCTATATCTTTTATAAGTATTTCTCCAGCCACTAATGTGAACCTGGGCCAAAGCAGAGGTTTGCAGAGTTTTACCTACAAACCTAGTTTAGTTTTACCTATGTCTGTTCCAAAAAAAAAAAAGGCATAAGAATGTGACAAAAATATTTTAGGTTCAAGTCTGAAGATCTTCTAAAGGTGCTGCTAGTATAATTTTGGCTAATTTAAAAGGTAGTGCTAGTTCATGTGGGAGGACCAAGTTATTCCTGGACTTGAAAAACTGAAATCCTGTTAGCTTTTAAAAGCTCCACCAAACTTAATCAGGTTATCTGTAATAAACACTTGCGCCTGTTTTTCTTTCAGGGGTTTCAGAGCTACTTAGTTGGGTGTATGGGTGCTTTGGCTAATCTTGGGGACCAGCAAGGAGTTAGTATGGCAAACTCGCATCTCTGTCAATCCAAAAGTTCTATCTTTTCTCCACTTGTGAGAAATTTGGCTGCCATTTGGAGAATGGGAAGGGAGGTTGTCTTGACTGTGATCTGTTTGAAGTGTTTGGCATATCTGCAGGTAAATTTCAAGGGATACATCCAGGGAATAACAAATTAAAAAAAAAAAAAGCCTCAGTAGTGTAGAGTCAATTTTGTTCTCTGTAACAGTGTGGAAGAAAAACAGTTATTATTTGTGGGTTCTTTGGTGCAGGCATTCCCTATTTGGGAAATCTATGTAACTACACCTACACTCCCCCCTCCCCCCAAAAGTCTGGGTGGGAGATAATGTGGCTGCACCATATTATACTCTGGTTATGTCTTTCTAGTTCAACAGTTTACAAAATACCTTACTCTGCACTTTTCAGGAGAGAATGAGATTTCCTTCCCTGTCAGGGCAACAGGCATGAGAGGCAGCTGAAGGTGCAGGGAAACAATGCTTGTGCTTGTAATGATAGCTGGAATACTAGTATTGAGAAGAAATAGGTTGAGTTATTGGACAGTCACAGCAGTGATTTTATCTTACCCAAGTGAAAGTCTGGAATGGAACAAAATGCTGTTGGCTTCTGTTGTCGTATAGCTTTCAGAATTTACAGTAAAAAGTGACTGTTCACGCTTAATGCTACTGTTGCAAGATGTCGGCAGGAAAAAAACCCACTGTGAGCAATGTTGAGGAGATAATACCTATGATTTCCATTTAGTGCAAGTTTGAATCATTTCACAATTGTACAAAGCAGACAACATTCTTTACAAATGAAAGCTAGTTTGTAAAAAGCTGCTCTGTAGGAAGAGAGATTTTATAGCATATCTTCTGGCTTCAGAAGCAAGTATATTAGTTTAGTAATGTTCATAAATTCCCTTGCACATACAAATAAAATTTCTAAGTTGTTTGTGAAGAAACAAATACTGCATCTAACAAAGTGCATCAGATTACACTGTCAGCTCTGAGTTAATTTTTTTTTTTTCACTTTAGCAATTCCTTCATCTTTTATGTATAGATCTAGTGTAACTTCTGGGAAATAGTATTTTAAAATGCAGCAAAACAGAAATGTTGGGGTACAAACTAAGACTGGTTTATGGCTTTAATCTCATACTTGGGTTCATTAAACTTGCTTCTAAGAACTAAGAATTTATTAAAGATTCACTGCAACTCATCCAGCTATTTTGCATGATTTGCAAGGAAAAAAAAACCAAAAGTCAACCTGAACCACTCATTGATGGTTGCTTTAAAAAAAAAGTAAAATCCTGTGATACACTAAACGTTAAATCACCTATTCTCAAAAGCTCAACCTCAGTTTAAAATGAAACTTGCTTTAATTAGTCTTGGTAATATGAAAGAAAATCATTTYGAGTGATTTAAGTTGATCTAAATCCTGATCATCCATTCACTCCTGTGTAGCTTTGTTAGACTTTATGTCCACTTGAAAATGTAATGCCAAATCTTTAGATGAATAGGAAGGAGAAGGTGGAGGACCTGGAGTGTTATCCATGATATTCAAGTGATGACCATGTGGTTCTAGGTTTTCTCCTATGATGCAATACACTTTATTGCTTTGGTTTGTGGGCCAGGACTTTAGAACTACTGCAGTAAAGAATCTGAACTAAAATTCCTACTTTGTCAAATGAAGGCAGGATGTGGAATATCCACACTGTGGTACTTCAGCAGCTATGGTCCCCTTTCCTGGGTTATCCTTTCTTTTCCAGTATCTCGAACAGAGACATCGGAAATGTCTCTCTTTTTTTAGAACTTCAGAGAATTTTCTTGCAACAGATTGTGATCTTAAACATTGATTTGGTGATCACATGCAACTTGCATTAAATACCAGGTCTAGCCCACTAGGGTATACTATAATTTAAATTTGTATTATTTCTCATCGGTTAGAAATATATTCCTGTATTTTCTTGAGCATGTTCTGTCTTGTGTAATTATTCCTATTATCTTCATTTTGTAGAAGCATTAAAAGAAATAGATGATGTCTATGAAAAATACAAGTCAGAAAATGATCCTGTTCAGAAGAAACGCTTGCAGCAGCATCTTCAGCGTGCATTAATCAACAGCCAAGAACTTGGAGATGAAAAAATTCAAATAGTTACTCAGATGCTAGAACTGGTAGAGAATAGAGCGCGGCAAATGGAAACGCACTCTCAGTGTTTTCAAGATCTGTCTGAGAATGAAAAGCCTCTAGAAAAGGCAAAGATGGAATCCTGCCAGCCAGAGAGATCTTCACGTCGACCCCGTCGCCAGCGAACCAGTGAAAGCCGCGATCTGTGCCATGTAGCAAATGGTATTGATGACTGCGATGAACCACCTAAAGAAAAAAGATCCAAATCTTCCAAGAAGAAAAAACGCTCCAAAGCCAAACAAGAGCGGGAAGTTTCACCTATAGAATTTGCAATTGATCCCAATGAACCAACTTACTGCTTATGTAACCAAGTGTCTTACGGCGAAATGATAGGATGTGATAACGAACAGTGTCCTATTGAGTGGTTTCACTTCTCATGTGTTGGACTCACCTACAAACCAAAGGGGAAATGGTATTGCCCCAAGTGCAGAGGAGATAATGAGAAAACTATGGACAAATGTACTGACAAATCAAAAAAGGATAGAAGATCAAGGTAGTGAATGCAATTCATGTTTTAAAGAGTTGCTCCTTTTATATTAAAATGTTTAATTTCCAGAGAATGCTGTTTTAGGAAATGCATAAGACTATGCAATAATTTTTAATCTATAATATTAATGGAGTATTAAAAGCTGTCATACCTTCTGTGATCTTTAACTTTCTGCACTGAATAACCAAATAGTTGAGACAGGGTGGCTTCAGACCTTCGCAGAAGACATTACAAGCATATGGCTCTTGGTTTCAATTTAACCCCATTAGTATTTTAAAAAACCTCGTGAATCTTGAAATAGTGGTGATGGGAAAGATACTGAAGAACTTTTCTTGTTATGGGAAATTCACTGAGTTCCTCTGAAGCACCTCACATAACTGTTAGAATCTTAACAACTGAATTTGTTTGGTATCCCAGGTCTTAAGTTTTCGGCTTTTGCGTTGACATCACATATTTGGAATTAGTTTTTGAATTCAGCCGTAACTGTATGTAAAAGTCTTCCGAGCTAAAAGCAGACCTCTTCAGTGACTTTCATATGACCAGTATGTTATTTCAAGGAAGAAAATACCACTAACTTATGCTTTTTATGTCAATATTAAACTCTTGTCTTGGTGACTTTACATTTGGGAGTCAGTTTCTGGATATGATAGTAATTAAGGTGTGTAAGCAGTTTGGGATATTTTTACTGGGTTTTGTTGGGGTTCTGTTGAGCATCCTGATGTGGTCTTTATTGGTTGAGATACTTTTCTAATGCTGAAACTACTTCCTGAATCCTTTTCTGTCTTGCCACAGCCTATATGTCTTGAAGTGGTAGAAGGATCCCTTTAGAGGGAATACCATCATCTTGGGGGATCAGAAATTGCAAATATTATGCCAATTGTCATCATAATAGATCTGTAGAGAGCTGAAATACGATTGTGCTCTCTGGGATATAAAGTTTGCTTTTCCTTCAGTGGCATTTGGATAAGTGTGTGGCCATGCTTGGGTTTAGGCACAGCACCATAGTTCTTGGGCTTGGACAACTGGCTAAAAAGCCTGAAGGCAAGAGCCCTCACTACAGGCTTTGATAACTCATAATAATAATAAAAGCATGACTGACCTAGAGCAAGTGGACAAATCTGAGCAGGTATCTGACAGATTAAGTGGTGTCCTGAAGTATGCTAGTAGTGTTGAAACACTACTTGGCTGATAGTTAAGGGTGTACTACTTAACACCCATCCCCTAGAGGAGGCAGAAAAGTATACAGATAAAAACAGTTGTTTCTGCTCCTTTGTAATGAAAATAGTTAATAGAGGAGAAGTGAATGGTGTCCCAAGTGCATGGAAGCTTGCGCAGAGGGTTCCTGCTCAACAGCCTTCCCCCTGTGAGTGCCTGTGCCCTGGTGTGCTCGGCAGCGCTAGCAGAGCAGCTCTGCAGGGCTGGGTGTGGGTGCACTCTCTAATTGGGCTGAAGTCCTGATGGGGCTSTGCTCTTTGCTCCTAAGGTCTCCCTTGAAAGCCCAGAGGAAAAAGTGACACCATCCCTGGCCAAGCCTAAACTAAAAGCAGTTATGCAGAGTTGAGAGCAGTCTGGAAGGCAGACTTTTAGCTAAAGCAAGCTGTGATGGATGAATACCAGCAAAACTCTTCCTGCATCCCCACTAGAGGGCTGTGCTAGTATAGCTGTGACTGCTGGAGCTGGAGGGCTAGACGCACTGCACTTAACAAAAAGGAAAGCCTCAGTGCTGTCAGGCCAGATGGTATAAATCAATGTGCTGGTCTCTAAATATTATAAGCTACATAAAATAGTGAGCCTATTTTGACAATTAAGATCTGATTCCTTTACAGGATTTAGCATTTGCAAGTGATACTGTAGTTAACATATGGCAGGAGAATGTGAAGCTGGGGTTCAAGTCTTTGCTCTAAAATTTTATTTTTATGAAGTGGAATAGCTATGCTGTGGAGATCCACATCACAGTAAGCAAATAGCTATTGCAGAAAACCACAGTGAGGGCTCTGACCATCAGCAGGGTAGGAGGGAATGTAAGCCTTTATTCCAAGACCGTGTGTTACTTTCTAGGCTGTTGGCTAATTTGAGTTTGCAAAGATAGGCTTCTTGAGGGGACTGGATCAGTGCTACTGACTTCATATGGAGAATGATGATGCTGGTTGCTGGAGACAAGTGTCTTAAGTCCTTCTGTGCACATTTTACTCCTTGTTCAACTTGTTAAGGTTTAATGATTCTTAAATTCCCTTCTTGGGAAGATATGCTGGAATACTTGGACTAGGGACTGTAAGTATCAATATCTACTTAAAATGGAAATACTTTCTAGTATTAGAAAGACCCACTTGAGCACTGAAGTTGCAGTAACAAAGTACAAGTGAAACTGCATCTATTAACATTACAAATTTATCTTTTGAAAGTATGCATGAGTTCCTATTGGCTAAATCAAGAATACTTTTTTTCAAGGCAGATGAAGGGATCTGGGAATCACATAATTGTTTATCTGGAATAACTGCTGAAGTAGGAAAAGTGTATTTGGTATGTTGCAGTGTTACAGAAAGAAAATGTTAGATTCTGAAAGTGGTCCAGATAAATCTCTCATGCAGAGATCCTCTGTTTCAAGCATCCTTCTAGTGGTGAATATGAATTCTCAAGGTTGCCAGTGAAGATACTGCTGGGGAAACAGTACTTACCTAATACCTGAACTCACTCAAATACAGGAATAACTCAGTACTAGTTCATGAGCAGATTAGCAGTCTGCCTCAAATACACATGGGTGCATCTGAAATTGCCCCTTTTAAATACTCTAAGTTTTTGCTAAAACTTGCATGAGAAAAGATCTGATGCGCTCTGGCATTTAGCACTTCTGCCACCTATTTTTATCCAAACCCAGATTTTGCAGTTTTGCATCTATTTTCATACACGATGAATGGTAATTCATTGGAGACATGCATAAGATGCTAATATGAAATCAGCATGGTAAGTAGAGAACTCTTATGTTGCTTCTTAATGTTCCATTCCTTTTCTTAATGGAATAAGCCTCACCCATGAAGGGAAAATGAAATGTAAAGATTCTTAAATCAGCTCATCTTGAAGATATGTATTGACTACCACGAAGTAAGTCTAGCTTCTTGAAGGAAAAAAAAAAAAAAAGAGAGAGAAAAATAATTTGGGCAATAAATTGTGTTTGGAAGTTGACAAAAGTGTATATAACTAGACAAGAAACTACTTCCTCTTCATGAAAATTGATATTTCTTCCTAATTCAGGGTGGGCAGATCAAGCTTAAATTTTTCTTTTTCTTAAGCTTGGGAAAATGTGGTGCACTTAAAGTTCTGGCTTTTTGAAAAGATGCAAGTTTGTCAGCAGTGAAAAGTCTTCATAAACTATTCAAGAGAAAAGGCTTCAGATCAACAGTGTTTCTTGATTGTCATCTTCTGGACCATTTTTATTAATCTTGACAAAATAATCATGTAATCAAATTTTAAAGCAAAACAAAAATACCTTTTAGAAAGCTTACTATTTTGGAAGCAAAATGAGCAGTTCAACAACATTTGTTGCCTATATTATGAAGCCATCTTTATTTCCAACAATTAGTTCATTTTTCTGGGCTCAAATTTTGACAAGTCTTGAATAGTATGCAAGATTAACAGAAGATTTTTCTAGTTGGTCTGTCTATTCTATTGTGTAAGCTGTCTGGATTCAAGCATGGTTAATTAACAGACATGGTAGGCACCAATACCTTAAATGTAATCTCTGCATGCTGTTGTACACTGATACCTGTTGATTGCTGAAAAGAATGATGAATTTCCCTGAATTTATCTAAGGATTATTCATCTTGGATGTTCCTTTAAGACTAAAGTGGGCCTTTGTAAAGAAGGTGGCATTTTGTAAATCTGAAGACCTTTTTTCAATTTAAAAGCAACTAACTATGACTTGAAGGCAACTGCTACAGTTTGCCTCAATTCAGACTTTAAAGTTGGCAAAGTTTGGCACTTTGGTAACTTACACCACTTCTGAACTGCAACAGATCTGGTTTTGAAAGCCTTAATTTGTATTTTGTTCTTTAGACATAGCTGGGTTGAATCGTACCCTGCTCAGTCTTCCCTGAAACACACCCAGTCTATTGGGACAACATTGCAGTGACTGCCAGATAAGCAAGTTAAGCACTCTCTTCTGCACGCATGTTTCTTCTATTAAGAGGTCTTCATCTCCAGCAGATCTGCAAGCCTTTGACAGTGGCACCTCAGGTTAAAGAAAATAGCGCAGGTCTCTCATAAAAGCCGTACTTACTTTCAATGCTACAATCTAGACCTGATTTTTTTTTTTCATCCTATGTCTGTAGCCTTACATATCTGAATCCAGCAGAGCAATTGATAAAAATTCATTGCAAATGGTGAAGACGCTTATTTCAGGCAACGTCTGAAATTCCTCTATTGTGTATACCAAAGTAAATGTTGGTTTGGTAGCTATTGCTTGCTAAAGCCTGCTTTTAAACTCGTGACAGATGTGCAAGTCAGCTGTCTAGTCAGTGGGGTGTGGCAAAAATGTATTATGGGCCAAAAAAAAAAAAAAAGCAACTTGCCTATTGTATAGCTTAGTAGTAGAACATCTTCCTCCGTCAGGACTAGCAACCCTGACAGCTGCTGCTCTTGACTAGTCTCTGCTGAGGAAAACGAGGCAGCCAACTATGTACTGACCTATGCAATGCAACTGACCAAAGGAATTAACTGGATTGCGGGTTTGAAGGTCTGCACTAGACTACTGAGATGAGATTAGGAAAGCAGTGGTTTTTTTATAGGAGCCTAACTCACGAAAGCTTGAAAAACCTTGAACCTTGAATGGAGATGCATACCTCCGTGCAATTTCTAGCAAAGTGKCTGCTTCTGAAGATGTGCAGGACTTATTCACCTTGTCTCTCAAAATTTCTTCTGGGTTAGTTTAAGCAGTTTCCTTGAGCATTACAAGCTTTCTGAATCCTGTTCACAGTGTATCGCTTTTCTTGGGCATAAGTGAATAGCTGTCCTTAAGAGATTTGAGATGCTCCTTATGTCTTGAATCATTGGACATTCTAGTTTTCTTTAGGTTCTTCCTCGCTGCTGGTGGATTCTTCTCTAAATAAGTCTCTTTCAGGGGAATTCACAGTTGCTTTTGCATCTGATCCTCTCAAGATGAGAGAAGGGCTGTCACTCAAAGCCACTGTCCAGTGCTACTGCTGGGGAGGAGATTTTGCTGTCAGTTATAAAAACATGTTACTGTGCAACTGTTCAAATTACACAGACTTATCTCACCTGGAAGAAATATGTTAATTTTTTTTATTATATAATGTCTCTTTTATAACAAATGCCATGTTCAAAATAGTTTCAAATCATCTCTTTTGTACCAATATTCTGATTAGCCTGCAGTCTTGAAACTGTTAGAGGATTAGAGAATTCCCTAATTCCCTAGAGCTGGCCAGTAAGCCATTCTCTTTTGTGAAAATGTTTAAAAATTTTTAATGAAATGAAGTTGTCATAGTTTGTTTTTGAATCAAAGTTTCTTTTTAAGATCAAGTTCATATTACACCTGAATCCTTTTTAATTTTTGGTTGGGGTCAGGTACAGGGTTCTAACAATTTGTTTCGACAAATTCTTTTTTTTCCCCCCCCCCAACTATCTCTGCATTCTGTTGGTTTACTAGTTAGGGCAAGTTCAGTTTTAAGTAAGTCAGCAACACTTTTAAGTTTGAATGACAAATGTTAGACTAGACTTCATCTCTGTTCTGCTGCAAACAGGAAGGAATGAAGCAGCACTGTGTTCTAGCAGAACGGTACCAGCTGCAGCAGTACTGCCAATTTCATATTTCTCACAGAGATGCACTTCACGCATTGCACACTGCTTTTTTTCTGAAATATACATCAAGGAAGTTATAAGTAGCATACACAGCTAGATTCAAACTGTAATTAGTTCTCCTTTCCACAGGCCTGTTTTACAGATTAGGGATTAGTACTTAGTGGGTGCATAGGCAATAAAATCCTCTCCAAAGTTTTGCTGTGGCATACTTAGAGTACTTTCACTGAAAATGGTAAAACTGGTAAATGAATTTGACTACAGTGGTTTGCTCTGTAAGACTAGTAGAAAGTTACAGCTTATAGTTGATTAAAAAAAAAAAAAAAAAAAGCAAGTGGGTAATTCTGTGGTTGAACTTAGCCTGATTTAAAAGTCTAAAGGGAAACTCCTGTCTCCTAGTGAGAAGCAGAATAAACTGAAAAGAATTCTAGAATCTTTTAGAATAACTTTCAGTGGAGAAATTAGGATGAAATCTGGTCCCAATTTAAATAAAATTCTGTTGAGCCAGGATTCTACCCAGCATACAGATTTCCAGCCTCCTTTGACTAAAGCCTAAAAAAAGATTAAAGCTCCATGGCAACTGCTATCTCAACTCCTGACAACCGTAGTATAAATTACGTCTTGGAAGAACCTAATAGAAAGTTTTATTTAGGTCACCAAGTCAGGCTAGGAAGTGGTAGGCTTACAGTTACCACCCCAACCTTCATTCTGCTCCATGTTCTCAATGAAGCAGAGATTTTGTGGGAGGCAAACTGGATGATGCTATGTAATTATACACCATATGAATAAAAAGTGACTGGCTAGCTACAAATCTGACATTTTAAGGGCTTAAATTTGCATTTTTTTTTAATTGTTGCATACTTTTTTGGGGAAAAGTAGCATTTATTTGCAACTGTAACCTTCCCAAAAAACAGTGAGGTTCAGCGTGAAGACTGCAGACCAGACTGGTACTATGTGAGGTTAACACAGTAGCTACATTTGCTGGCAGTGGAGGAACAGTGTTAGTTTATTTTTTTTAATGGAGGGGAGGAGCTGGACAGAGGTTGTGCATTGCATTCATTAGCCCACAAGTGCTCCACCATTCCATGCTTGTACAATGTGCCACCAGAAGCTATGGGCTAGTTTCAGGCACATACAGAGATATGGTTTTCGTGTTGCTTGAGGTATTTATAACTACTTAATAGGCTATTAGTCTGAGTGGTGGAAATGAATATAAAAGGACATTAAAAGCCTAGAGTAAAGGGAATCTGTGATAACCAAAAAAAAAAAAAAGCAAAAAAAAGAAAAGCTTTGCTATTCACATGGAGATTATCTTGTACTGTTATTTCTTTAGTTCTATTTTCTTGCTCTTTTTCTATTTATTTTTGACCCTGTCCTTTCTGTCTGATACAAGAAACTGAGTACATGCTTTTCTGACCTTGAAGAACGCCTTTACTTGTTGTCTGTGGAACCCTTTACTGGAGCCATTAAAATAGCCTTTTGTTTTTCTGATGGAGTGTGCCTTCTCCCTTGGATAAGGGTGGTGTGCTAGCTTTACCCTGTGTTGCAAATTCCAGCTCAAATGATTTAAGCATATTTTAAATCTGAATCTTCTTTTTCACAGAAACTTAACCTCTTCTTTCCCACATGTACATCTAATTCTTTTTAAAGAGGGAGGTAAGGTACATATTAATTTCATAGAACTTAGAAATGTTGAATAGTGATAATGGAGACCATACAGAAACAACCCACTGAAGGCTTTTAAAATAGAAGTACGTACTTTTGTTCACTATGATTTTCAATGCTGTAATCTAATGATATTGTACACTGGACTGGCAAATCCAGCTGTGTTATGATTAAACTTTATTTAGTAGTAGAAGGTAAGAATAATTTTGAGGCCTTCCCTTCTTACACCATATTCATAATAAACTGTGAAGGTACTTCTGGATGATAGCTTGTAAAAAACATTGTAATAAAATCGTAGCCAAGAACATCACGATTATCAAATCAGAGCTATTCTAAACTCTGGAGTTCAGAAGAAATATCTGTCTATTCCCAAAACACTGCCTGATCAGGTAAGTTAATGGAGTATTTGTTAATTCTTACATTTTCACATCAATAGGACCTGTTTGTGCAGTTTGTCATGGCTAGTGTACTTAAATGCATTAGCTGATGAAGCTTTACCAAGCCAAAAGTCTTGTCTTCCTGTAAACATGTTATGCACTTCTGAAACCTGTTTGAGGATAATGTGATGCTTCCCTGAAAAGTGACATTTTAAGTATTTTTCTTTGGAGAAATCCAGAATGTTTTGTCACACACTTGTGGCTGTTGCCATGGAGACAGAATTGGTTTGAGGGAAGCAGGTCAGACATAAGTCTCTTAGTAAATACTATATATGTATTATATATATTTTTTTGCTAACAACTCTCACTTGTATTTAATGACTTGTCATCTGTACTTGCTGGCATGAGGTACAATGGCAGAGAAGAAAGCACTGCCAGATTTCAAAGGCTTGGCTTTGTGGAGAGCACTTGAGTAGCTCAACTGAAGCTTCAGGAACTGCCAAGTGTAAAAGGCTACTGAAACTTAGGAGACTAAATGAACCAAAAAGAAATTTAAAACTTTTCTTAATTCAAATCCTGCAAGTCCCTCACAGAAGGAACTTCCCTGATTATAAACAAAAAAATTTCTATTCAGCCTCTGAATGAAGGATTAAAAAAAAAAAAAAGATTTTCAGAATACAGCCTCTAGGTAGAAACTTAGCAAAACAAACTCAATAGGAAAAAAGTTGTTATTAAATTTAGATCATGATCTATTGCTTTGGCAAGCATACAAACATTTGATAAGTTTCTTTTTCAAACCTTATGGCCAAGGTAAAACCACTCGTACAGATATGCAAAATGTGCCCAGACTCTAGTTCCACCTTTTCTTCTCACTAAATTAAGCACAGCTTCTAAGTGGAATTATCTGATAAGGATAAAAATGACAGATATTCTTTAATTCAGTTCTTTATATCTCAAGCTAAGTTCTCCCTCTGGTCAGACAGTACTTTCAAATATCTCTTATTTTCTAACTGATGTAAATACAGCTTGTGCCTTTCCTTACTACCCATTTCTTCAAAGGTGTTAGGCAGACATTATGCTCTTTCAGCAGATGCTTCATCTCCATTCTCTCTTCATTCAACAGCCTGAATAACTGATAAGATTGTGGAGCATTTTTAAATTGTGGCCCAGTAAAATATGGAATCTGTACAGGCAGATTCTGTCTCTGTTCAAAAGCTAACTTTGTATTAAAAGGAGAAAAAAAAAAAGCTATGAAGAAGTAATGATGTTGAAACTCCTCATTTTTGCCTTGTACAGGAAAAACAAGCAGATACACCAGGTACAAGCTCCTGAACTAAAGTCAGCCATGCAAATACTGATTAATGAGATGGCACTAATCTCATTCCTGTAAGATACCGTTCGTGTTCTTAGCAAAGTGCAAGGTTTTACTGAAGGCTGAAGTGTATCAAAGCACCTAACATGTCTGAGGTAAAAGCATCTAATTCAAGGCTCTGAAACATCACTAACCTGCTGGGTCAGGGTTTTAACACTCAGTGGGAACCAACTGAAGCAATTACTGGTAGTTCTTTTTCTGCCATTCTGCTTTTGAACAACACTGGAAAACATAATATTTAATGGGATATTATGAGTTTTATTTGAACATGGTGCTGATATCAACTCCATTAAAATACAGACTGTATAATAACTGTAGTGTACTTTTCTTTCAGTATATCATTACAAGTAAATATTTAAACCTTAAATAAGAACCACTAGAGATCATGTGTGCTGTTACTTGGAAAGATCATGAAACAGCACAACTATTTAAGCTGACTGGTCTTCCAGCAAACTTTCAATAAATGGTGTGCGCAGCTTCTCTTAGTTGTCTCTCATTACTACTGAGCAAGCCTGAAAAATAGTAAGTTTCTTAGTTTAATTACAGACAGTGGATGCCTGTCCTCTTCTGCTAGAATCTCATTAGGTAACTGAGGATGGAGGAACTGGCTGCCTGCCTTTATCGATATGTTTTCCCTAGATCCCCTTATTTTGTTTGGTGCTTGGGCTTCAAGTTTGTACCTTCTTCAGCCCAGAGTCTCACCATGTTGTTTATGTCACTGCAGTTAGGTTTTTCACTCCAGACTGGAATGGTGGTCATGTACTTCAGCTGGGAAAAGAGGGGGCCATTCACATAAAATCTCAGCCCCAAATAATGATAGCACAGGTTAATAAGAGAGTGCTCACCAAGCAAGGAAAATAGGCATTTGTTTTTTTTGGTTCAAAATTTGATCCATAAAGATGATACACAAGAAAGCCTAATTTCTAACAAATCATATAACTCTTTAGTAATGACTGTCCACCTGTCCTGTTCATTTCCACTTTACAAGATCAGAATTGTTTGAAGAGCCAAACTTTTAAGTAGAAATGAATTATTTGTCATTCTAAATCACCAGTTATCTGTTATTTTTCTTACTTAAGATAGCAAAGAGGGCAAGATGACCATCCCCAGTTCTGTTTTATTTAGTGGAAGGGTGCAACTGAGTGGAAGTAAGTAATATTAGAGTCATCTTGTTTGAACAGACACCTCAAAGTTATTTTTGCAAACATGCAAAATCTTTAATCTACCAGCAGAAGCACAAAAATCTATTCACTTATTCTTTGTGTTTCATGAAGTTACTTTGTCAGCATTAACCAGCTTTCCAATCGTTTTCCTGGTCTGAGCAAATCATTCAGTATAGAACTGGAACTAATAATTGTACACAGCATACATAAAACAGGAATATATTCAGGAGTTTCTTTTTTCCCAATATGACACTAAAAAAGAATTTGACCAGCATCATCTGTAATTGCCAAGCAGCACATATTTGGCTTATTTTGTAATTAATTTTAACCTAAAAGTTAGAAAAGTATTCATTTTAAGTATCATGCCTGTCAGATAAATACTATCAGTTTGATATTAGTCTTAAGGAATAGTGCTTCAATAACTATTTAATGTAGTATAATAATCAATGACAATAAAAAATCTAGGATTGGAAAAGGATAAGATGAATGTGTCATTAATTTTGCAAAAAAGAAAATCTTGTGCAATGAATAAATAGGAATGCTGTTTTAAGACATGTCAAGTAATTTACTCTGGTCAGTTTTGGAAATCACACTTAAAGGTGGAGGGAGTTCAGATAAGCAACAAGATAGAGGAGAGTAAGATGTGTAGAAGACAATGACTTGTAACAAAAAATAGAATAAAGCCTACAAGCAAGAGGACTGAAGTGAACATTAGTCCTCAGTTGAGTGAAAATTTACTTCTGAGAGGAAAGGGGCAATCTGTGTCCAGGTGAAAAGGACAATAATTAATGCCCCTAAGTTAGAGCACTGAAGGTTTAAGCAAGATGTTAGGGAAAAAAAACAAAACAAAAAACTGTCCAACTATAATGATAGAGAAGCACTTGAATGTATCACTTAAGAAAGTCAAGATTGCCAGTGATGAAGAGGCTGCAAGACAGGCTAGACAAACATGTCAGCAGTGGTTTAATTATAACTGATCCTGTCTTTGGGTAAGGGAAATGGATCTGAGCAGGAGTTCTTGAGCCGGGGGAAGGCATTGACATATCCTTGGAGGACAACAAAAAGCTTTGGGGGTATTTAACCTGATCTTGCTCTCCTTCCTTCTACCTTTTCCCCTGAAAGTTCTCTCTGACAGATCTTTGAACAAGGTAATATTTACTCTCAGCCAGTGGGACAGGAGGTGAACAGAGCCATCAGGTATGTCTCACACACAGGCACACTTTGAGCACCACCAGTGACCAGGTGGGTGGACACGTTACACACTCCTTGCATTCCCCCAGTGAAAAGCAAGCTGAACTGTGTTGGATGTTATACTACCACAGCAGCACAAAGTCCATGAGGAAGACTGACCTTTCCCTTTCTAGGGAAATGCAGATTCATGTCTAAAGCACGTTTAAAGGACTGACGTAAGGAATGGTGCAGTTCACCAGGGGCATCAAGACTAGGATTAACAACAGGAAGACTCTAAGGCTACTTGGAGATTCACACTACGGTTACAGAATACAACCACCCAAGGACAAGATTCTAGCTGTTGGGGAGAAGTACTACCTATTTGTTGGAGTGAAAATAGGGATGTCTGTACATATGAAGGGCCTACCCTATTACAGTAGAAAGACAGGCCCAATAATAAACTTGAGAATTATTGAAGCAAATGACCTCTTAAAAGGACTTCCAGCTCTGTTTTCTACTTGTTGTATATGTAACTAATTAATAATGTAACAATAATATTCTTCACACTCATAGAAATTTGATAGATTTTCAGGTATTTTAAGCAGCAACCTGGATACTATGCTTTGGTTTCCATACATTCAAGAAACACTGGAAGAAAGTTTCACAGTATTTTATTTGGTAAGTGTCAACTTTTCTTTTGTTGGAAGGGATTAGCAAAATGAGTGTATGAATTTTTAGCAACTAGAGAACATGTTCAGTAAATAATTCTTACAGTGCAGATCATTCCCAAGTAGCTTAATGCAAATATTCATCTTCCAACTCTCAGTTATTTTTATAAATACCACATCTAGCACTCACTTTTCAACATGAAACTGCATTTAAGCTTACCAAAAATAATTAATACCTACCATTCTAGTTTCTGAGTTCTACAGTGTGATATAGTTGATTTTCTCTTCTTCACTGTAGTTGGGAATCCCCAGACAGTGGCCAGTGTAGGTCAAGGCAGCAGTGTGCAAGAAGAGCATGGATGTACTACTTTGAAGAACATGGAGCTGGCGCAGGGCTTGCAAACTGAATATGCAGAGATGGTGTGCACGGTATGAACATACTATGACCTAGGACTAGATCTCTGACAAGTCAGTTACAAGCTCAAGAGCTTTTCTGCAGATTCACTTCAGTGCTTTTCTTTTTAATTTCATTTATATCTAATTAAAAATATGTATCTTTTTCTTAATTCTTACCGTATTTCTTTAGAAAAGTAATGAAGTGGCATTGGTGTTGGTCAATGAACCTGAAAACCAAATGACTCTCTAGGCATAAGCCTTTTGCTATGTCTCCACATAAGGACTTACATGTGAATAACTTCTCTAGCTGACTGGTCTGTTGACCCGGTCCAGTGCTGACTGAGAAAATTAGGGTATATAATTTCAAATGAACACAGGGCTGACACTATATACAGTAAGTCAGATGGGAAACTGTTCATAGCAAAGCAAATGACAGTGATATTTTTACACAGAAGAGAATAAACAGCAAAAATAACTAATAACCTTTACAAACTTGTGAAGAAAAGTGTTATGGCTACAACACAATGAAACTCCAAAATTCTTACTGCAATTTAAAATGTGATCTTTAGGAAGAAAAAGTATAAAATTTCCATTTAGAAAAATAACCAGTGTAAATTAACTCTAAGCAATCAAGGGATGGACTTAATTATGAATATGATTATTCTTTACCCTAAAACACTTGCCTATTGCAAGATCTTCTTGGTATCAGTTCATAATGGAAACAATGGAGTGAAAACAAGGCAGAAAGAAGACATATTAAAAAAAATGAGACTACTAAGACAAAGCAGCTTTTCAGCATTCTTACTAAAATGTATATCAGTAAGCAGAACAATATTCTGGGAATTGAGAGAAATTGTAATGTTGTAAATTTTGTGTTATCAAAAAATCTACATCATGTCAAATGATGAAACAACTTGTTTCATTATGTGATAGTCTTCCTTTTCATTCAGTAGAATGACAACATTTTTGTTTATTTGTATTCTAGCATCTGCAATGCACCAGATTTCAATAAATATTATTACAAATACATGTGAATATATAAAAGCTATGAGCTGAGAAAGTAATTCTGCTTACCTCATCTGATAGAAATGATGCACACTTCTAAGAAAATACATGTAAATTGTAATTAAACCAAAACATGATAGATTAGAATGTTGTTTCTCACCTTTTCATCTCCTCTGAGAAGTACTGACCAATAGGGTTACGTTTTTCGTTAGCAAATTGTTGTAGTTTTTCTATTTGTTTTACCTTGTTCTCCAGTCTCCTTTTCTTTCCCGTCTTAGTTTCATTACGCCTTTCTCACGGGTTTCGAAGTTCTAAAACAAACAGAATATTGACATTTGCTACCTGAAACAACTTTTTGATTACATTTATTGAAGTAAAATCTCTCAGAAGGAAGGATGCACAACTCACTAACAGGTGCTCACTACAATTTTAAGGTTTCTGGATAACCTACTCCTTCTCATCTTTTGTACATTATAAGCAGGTGGTGAAATAACTACTGTGAATAGCAATGGTGGATTTAAGATAAATTCCTTGCATTTACTCAGAAGTCAAAATAGACTGTCTGCAGCTCCAGACTTTAAGGGGTCCATGAGAAGTAATGAGGATAATTGTCATTATGCTTACCTCTAGTTCAACTAGGACTAGCTTGCTAATGGATAATTTTTTAGGGGCTACAGACGAAAAAAGACTGGAAACCACTAGTCTGGAGTGCTTAGGGACAGTGATGCTACTTACTATTTAAGTGAGCATAGTCCTAACTCCTCCTTCTCACTTCCTCTCAGGCAGCTAGGGTCATTAATTCTTGCAACTGAAGAAACATAATAACTGTACATGAGCCTGGCCCTTGCCTATTTGATCTCTCTGCTTCAGGACAAGGACACTCTGACTTTAAGGAAGGTTATAATGAAGTGTTTTTTTTCATTTTAATAAAATTTTATTTATTTGAATTTATATTTCAATGCCTTGGACAACAGTTGTTTCAGCTGCAGCTCTGAAGCACTAATGAAGTTAAAGTCACCTGTGGCTCCCTTGCTCCTTCTCCTTTTGGGTGGAGTCTCCTTGTACAGCTCTCCAGTGGCCTTTGATAGAAGATGGCCTGCCAGAATAAATAGGTTGCACGGGAGTCTTGTCTTTGTGTTCTGGCCTCAGCCGACTCTTTAAAAACCCAGTCTCCAAATTCCAAATGACCAACTGGTCCCTGATAAAACAACAGGATTCTTTGATATCACATGAACCATGTTCTGGGAACAGCACCAAGAGATCTTATTCAAACATTTCTCACAGACCTCACAAACACTAGGGAAAACCAATTCAGTCCAACAGGCACAGGGAAGAATGAATTGCATCTTTCTGCTCCAGTGAGGTTTTTATTACTGTTAGAGGATTTTATCTCTAGAAAATGACTTTTTTTGTTTGTTTTGCCTTCTTCCATCTGTGGAAAAGGCAGCCTGAGCTCACAATTTGGGTCTCACAGTAGCTTTAAAACTAACAAGTACAGTTGACCTTAACTGGACTTAAAGTTTCCACTCAGATGCACAATATACTGTAAAAAATTGTTTATTTTCAGCTTTTAGCTTTATTTAGAGACACTTACATGCTTACCTGACAGATTTTAAGAGAATGCCCTTTATGCTAATGACTAGCATGACAAAAAAAATCAAGAGGGTTGACTGAACAATCATTATATTTAAAAGTATTTAGTAGTTAGATCTGCAGAGAATGAACATATGATTTGTTCCATATGTAAAACTTCTTGGATGATGCAGTCAGTGCCAGAGACAAACTCCTACCTATTCTCAGAGGCCAAGCAGTAGTCTTCCCTCAGGAATCCTGTACTCCTTACTTTGGGAAGGAATGAGGTAAAGACCTGTCTGTTTCTTCACATACTTCTTTTTCAAAAGGTCATAAATTAACAGAGTCTAGTAAAAATATAAAAGAAACCATGTTGCCTGCTTTGTATAATGAATTATCTAATTAAATGTCTTGTTTAATTATGTTTTATGAAAATGAAAAAAAAATCATCCATAAGCACACCCCCCCACAATCTTACTTTCTGAATAAATTGGCAATTAGTACCTGAAAAAGGGGTCTTGGAGAATCCGTAAAAAAGAGGCCAACCCTTTGTCTGTAAGGACAAAGAGTTTCATCTCTCTCACCAGCACAATGTCAGTGCTTTCTACAAGTCCCTTTTCCTTTCTAACAAACAGCATTGCTTTGCATTTTGATTTTACTACGTTCCACACGGTAAGGACTCCAGCACTAAGATTCCTGCACGCAATGCACCTCCAAAACAAAAAAGAACAATCTATGACTAGTAATCATCAGGACTACAGAGCTGTCCCCATTTTGTTTTGAAGTTTAAAGCAGCCTGATATATGAGTCTTATGAACACTCCTAACAGTGATCTCTAATTCCCTAGCATAGATATCTATACATTCAGTTGCAACATAGAGCTGAAATCCTGGCTTTGCTGAAGTCAGTGGGAACCAGAAGCTCATTTTGGAGTTCTGAGCTTTCAACTTTTTTTAAAACTTTTTTTTTTTTTTTTTGGACATGACTTGGCTGAGACAGGTTCTTAAAAGGTCTGCCATGTGAAGGTGTTGTGAGGATGAGTTTTTTTGGTAATGCTTTATGTCGAACTTGCTTTAACCAAGTGGTGCCAACAATAATAATCACTGAGTACATTTAAAATAGTTGTAAATCCTGCCATTTGCAGTGTATACACTACATCAGAAACTGGCAAGGCCATTCAGAAACAAATTATGGAAAGTAGTACATTTTGTTTAATTTTTTTTTTTTTGGCAGAATCACCTTTTAAAGGCTTCAGTCATGTTTTCAAATGCAGCATTGTGCCTGTCATGATGTCTGCTAGCTCCCCTAATCTAAAACACAGAGAATGTTTAAACACTGAAGATCTGTCTTTTTCGAACTTGCCTGAGATAATTCTTCATAGTCACAGTGTCTTGAGTTCCATCTATTTCTTTTCACTTGTTTGCAGTAACAGTCAAAGATTGGTCATCGACCTTTGAAGCCAAGTGCTGCACTTGAAGGTAGTTGTCTCCAAAACAAAAGGCTAAACAATAATGTTCAGGGCAAACACCTACATATTTAAGGTTAAATTGAAAAAAATAAAGTATTTGTAGTGTAGAAACAGAATATTCCATATGTGGACATGTGCCTGTGGTTGTTCTACTGGGACTATCTTGTGAAGTTGCTTACAAGGTCTACGTGAATTCTGTTGTCCACCTTTTGGGGAGACAGGCCAGGTAGATACAGGCCTGTTCTGGTTATCTGTTCACTTTCTAGGTGAAATACAAGCTGCTGATTGCTATGTATGAAGTCTAATGTGATCTGGCTTACAGAGAGCTTGGAAATTAGCAAAATTTTCTCTCTCTACCTGCCTTAACCTAAAAACTGTGTTCAGAAGGAATGTTTCAGATATCTTTTCCTAAGCCAAACTGCACAGGATTTCAGGACATGGGACATTTTTTACAATAAGCCATTATTTGACTTTAATCCCATCAAATATATATTTGAATCTCATTCTAACATTATTTACAATAAGATATAAAACCTATACTTAATTTTATTTCTTCGGTAATAACTCATTTTACTGATAAAGTATTGGGATAACAATAAAAGCTTGAATTAAGCATTGAAATTCAGATCTCCATTTTCCAGAATTTGGGTATATTTAGGATTAGACAGTATGTTTCAGTGATAAGGGGCAATCATAGCCCTTGCAACTTAATTTAAATTTTCCTGAAGTGGCAGAGAATTCCTAAGACATTTGATTCACATCTCTTTTGTAGTCTGACAAGAATAAATATACTTGTTCATAACTTAAGCCTGTCATCTCCTTTGTCACATGATTGATTTCAGAGCACCCAGGTCATTTAATATTACTGAAAGACACTAGCACAGACTGTGCAATAGCTAAGGAATAAGGAATGACAATATTCATAGTCTGAGATTTCCATCTGCACGATCCCTTCAGAAATTAATCAATCTATAAAAACCATTCTCCTTTATTTAACAAATGGCTGCAGAAATGAAACTGCTCATCTCCAAGAGGAACCAACAGTAACTTGACCACATGCTTATAACCTTCAGATTCCAGAGTATTATCTCAGTGGTATTAGTGTTTGGAATAGGGCTGAACGCCACAAGACCAGAGCCCAGATGATAAATGAAGTAAGTGCAAATAAAGTCTTGCAGCAACCCTTACGAGTGTGAAAGCAGGCAAAGGTGCTAACACTGAAGAGTTCTATTTGCACAATACCCTGCTGCCTCATGAAAGGACACCTGTAACAAACAACAGAGCTGTACATAGCAAGTACACTAAGTACACCAGTGCGAGAGGTATATGATAACACCAGGTCTATCCTGTAAGAATCAACAAGATAAATAAGTTACAGAATAAAACCCCAAAGTTCTGATGCATCCTGATTTGGACTTTTAATACTAACTATGACATGCTTCGGAGAGGGAGGGTAGAAAGGGCAATCTTGCTGCTCTGGTGGTGACAGTTTAGGAATGAAAAACTATCAGATTGCCAAATATGCTATATAACTGCTCATTTTAATGCTATAAAAGATTGTTATGTACAGTAGTTGGGATTTTTATTGTGGTTTGATTTTGCTTTTGTTGAGGTATTTTGCCCCGTCTCTGCATGCGCTGAATCTAGATGCAGTATATGTTATGATTTGCTGTACTCCCAATGTCATTACCATCTGCAAATCTAGCTTTTAAACCCTTCAGACATACTAGTGATAAAATATGGAACTGAATAAGGACCTCAAAATGCACCTTGGGTTATTCTCTTTATAATCTCTTTTATCTATGGCCCATTGCTTCTCTTATAGTTTACATTCTCTTACATCACTTTTCTTCCTAACACTTTGTTTTACCTCCGTGTGACTGGATTTGTCTTTGCAAACTATTTCTATCTTTAATGCAGAATACTTGCAGTGCTATTTGAAAACCAAATTAATGTAAGTGGTAGACACTGGACTTCTAAGCCTCATCATCCTAATCCTGTCAAACATACTGCATAAATAAATATGACTGTCCTTTCCTATAGTTGCATGTTAGAAAAGTGGACTAATCATACTTAGAAAAGTTTTTTTTTTTTTCAGTGACTATAATATTTACACAGCGCAAAGCTGAATAATGAACTCCCAGCTGATGTTGGGAGTAGAACGCCAACTGAGAGAACACCTGGTGTTGCATTAGCACAAACCTTGTTCTCAGATTTTTCAGTCTGACAATCACTCTCAACAAACGTTGTGTAAAGTTGCATGCTAGACTGGCATATCAAACCGAAAAAGAAAACCTTTCAACTTATTTTTGGAAGAAGTACTTGCAACAGCAGTTTGGTAGTGGAAGATATAGCAGATTGTTGAGGGGGTGATATGGGGAGACAATGGAATTCACACCTACAAAATGTACCCTTAAGTTTATTCCCTTATATCATTTGGATTATTTAATGACAATATAGCAAATAGAGAGCAACAGAGTAAATATGAAGAAATTACGAACAGATCTGACTGAAACCAAAATACAGTGATGGAAGGCTGATATTCAGTTGAATTCTGATGAGAGATTTTAATCACAAGGTCTCAGTGGGGGAAAATACTTTCTACTAACCTATAAGCACACAGAATATAATCTTTCATTGAACTCCTTGATACAAATATGAAGCAATCCTTGTGCACAGGAATATCTGCTGAAGAAATGACTATTTCATGCAGCAATTGGCATGAGTCAGTCAGGTCAAAAACCTGAAATAATAAAAAATAGTATAGGTTCAAGCACAGAGGTGAGCATATTTCCTGAGTCTGCCATATATTCCTTTCCCTTCCCTGCTCCAGAATAAAATATGAAGCACTAAAGTTCTCAGGGGAAAGGAAGTCAAATGTGAAAATGGGGAATAGGAAAGCATCAGTGCCCACAAAAAGCAGGAGAGAAAAATAAACCCAAACAAGGGAGAGAACTGAAAAAAAAAGACTGAAATGACAGTAGAAATGAAATGCAGGTTCAAAGGAAAAAAAAMCTGTCAAAAATAATTAGAAGGAGAGGGAAAAGGAATCCAAAAAATCTAAAAGGAGAAGTGAAGGATCATTTTATAGCTAGTTAACTGCATCTGAAGGAAATTATAATATAATCTATCTCTTCTAAAAAGTTGTAAGATTTTTCTCTCCTTCTATTTTCTTTCATTAAGAAAACCCTAAAATGGACATTCAAGGTGTCATACAGCGCTGTTATTTATTCAGCAGTCACTGCTGAGGAGGTACCATTGTAAATTGCATAATTTAAGCTTTGTTTAGTTTTTCAAAACTAAGAGTTTCCTGCTAATCTTTTAAAAATTTTTTTACATTTCACTTTCTATCTTTCTAGATTTGACAGATTAATTCCCATTGAAATGTTGAAAAATGCCCACAGGGAAAAAAATCATGATAAGTTATCCCATTATTTAACTAAATTGACAACTAAAATAAATACAGAAAKAAGTCCTTCCCTCTGAAATGTTGAAATATGGTTAATGAGCCCATTCATAAGTTAGATAGGATCCAGATAGAATAAAACATTAAAAAGGCTATTATAACCTCCATGCTTCAGGATATAAGGCAATTTCTAACTGAGAAAGTCATACAGCAAAGTCTACTAGACAGCAGCTTGATATAAACTTTCTTGTTCCTTCCTCTGAAGGACATAATAAGTTTCTGTCAAGGAAGAGAACCCTGAGCTGAAACTTAAGTTATTTGATGTGGTCATTACTATTTTTGCATGACAAGATTCTGAAATTGAAAAAATCTCATGGGAGGTTTAATAGGCTGTTTACCCACAATCAGTGATGTAGCAGAAAACACATATGACTATTATCTAAGCAAGTTCCAATGTCTCTCCTTCAGTTTCCTGTAATTTTTATGACCAATACATTACTGGTTTTGTAGATGACAAAGGATGCCACAGCACTGAAAATTACAAATGATTTCAGCAAATAACAAGTGGCTTAGAGGTGATAACGAATAGTTTTGTATATGATTTCTCAGCTGTAATTAACTGTGTGAACTTTCCTACCTTTTTAGTACAAAAAAGCCAACTCTACTTAGTGCTAAGGACAGTTTATGTACATGTGGTCAGCTACAACTCAGAAATGGTAAAAGAAGCTGTTCCTTACTACCTCTCAGCTATTAATTGCCACCTCTCAAAGTGTACTTATTTCTCTGTGGATGACTATTACTCTAAGCACAGAAGGAAACATATCAGAGGAAGCTCCTTTGTCCAGAAGGACCAGCTCTCCTCTCATCCTCTAAGTCAAAGGAACTTTTTTTTTCCTAAAAGCTGCTGAAATATAAATTGTTTTTATAATTTAATGAACACAAAGAAAACCAAGAACAAGAAAACCCCTCTCACCTTGACCAATTGGCTACCATCAAAAAAAAAAAAAAAAAAAACCCAAGGACTTCCCCTTTCATTCCAGATGTCAGTACTGGCACATCCAAGTAATGAACAGCTATATAGATCACTGTCCCTAATGAAAGATCCCAGATTTTAAAAGAACCATGCTCAGTCACTGCCACCAATCTCTACTCCTGACACACAACAATACAGTTAATGTTCTTCCCAACTCCGTGGAGTGTGGAGGTTGCTTTGACAACACTTAAATCCCAGAATTTCCAAGTACCATCCTGAGATGCGGTCAGAACTGTGAAATGCTTATGGGTTTCTGCAACTGCTGTGAGTTTTTCCATGTGACCAAGGAGTTAATGAATTTAGAAAACCAACATGATTTCATTAAGAATCTATAATTAGACATGCACAACACCTTTTTTTTAACAACAAGCTTATAGTCTATTTCCCATACAGCTAGTCTGAATTATATTATTGCTGCTGTCTGATTGTTCTCTCAGAGTTTTATCAAGGAAGTAAATCCAGAGGTTACCAAACTGTAGTTGCATTTGGGCACAGAACTAGAATTAACTCATCATTAAAACTGAGAAATCAATTGCTCAGAACTGAGAGGATTCAGAGTTCAGGCCAAAAAGTCTTTCCATTTGGTACCATTTCCAAAATATTGTCTTTTCTACATATTAATTAGTATTATATATTCATCAATTAATGCTCTATGTAAGATAGYGTCAAATAGGTAAACTGAACAAATGATTCATCCTGCCACATATTCTGCAAACTACAGACCCACACTTAATATCATCAAATTCTGCCATGCCTCAGGTTGTAACTTAATCATAAAATCACAGCAGAATTCCATTACTCCAGCGTGAACTTGCCATTCATGTGGAAGAAGGGAGTCCTTGGTTACAATTCCTGGTTCAAGGCTGTATTTCATCCAAAGGCTCTACTGCACATTAAATAAATGTGGCCTTTGGAGCAGAACTGGAACATATGTTTTTTCGTTCCTAACCCAACACGAGAGGCCTGATGGCTAGTGTCTCTGTCACAGCGAATCTTTAATTATGTCATGAAAACTGGAATGATTCAAAAGCAGAGCCAGAGCCCTTTCACCCGCAACAGCCTGCTTCCTTGTAGTTAGATGGCTTTCTCGCTGGAGGGAGAAGATGTGGGTTTAAACCTCTTCTTACATAAGAAGAAATGAATCAATGTCTCCCACCATCAGACTTGAGTGGTCTACTTGCCACCTTAAGGAAGGGATGTGTCCAATCATATATACGTGTGTCCAATCATATATACATAAATGTATGTTCAGTCATATATACATACATATATATATACACACACGTATATATTTTAAACAGAAGTGCTAGGGTAGCCACTGTATTAGCATAATTTTTTACTGATCCCACAAGAGTGCCTATTAGGTTTGCTTTCTGGATTAGCAGACCAAATAGGTAGCAAAACATTTGTTTTGCAGATATCAAGAAATGTGATATCAGTATTAAGTTGCTCAACTCTGTCATGGTGAGCTGTTTCTGGGCATTACTGGGAGAAACTTAAATGCCAAAAATGTTAGTCATCAGGTGAGCGGGGGAAGTAGGGCAGAGGTGAAGATCATAATATTAGGCAGCTGAAGTCACCTAAGTTCTGCTTTCAATGTCTATGTCACTTTGTGGGACACAAGGGACCAAGTTCTAAACCTGATTCTGCTTCCAGTTGTAATGGAATATATCTTTGGTTAGCAGGCAGGGTTACACCAGTACAACTGATACGAGTACAATTAATTACTAATCCTGACCAATTATTGTCCTGACATAAAGGAAAACCCATTAGCTCTAGTTTATATAGTTATTTCTGGATATAACTTGTCTGTTTTAGAGGTTCCCATTTTCAACTTTCATTTTATTTCTTCACCTCACATACTAAAGAGAGTCTATCAATGAATTCAATATGTGATGTCTTAGTGGAGTTAATAACGTGTTTGCAAACTTACAGGAAACTACTATACCTAAAAAGTCATTAGCTCACCAGTCATGATAATAGGAGATATATGGATGAATCCTTCATATTAACTGATAAATAAATCAGCTGCATCAACATTCTCAAAAAAAATTAGAAAGAAAATGCTTATTCTGGGACTTGTCAGGCTCCTAACCTGTTCACCATAACACTGAGAATTAGTTTTAATACATTTTTAGAGGCCTAGGGTTTTTATATGTAATAATGAAAATATAGCTTGATATTATTAAAAAGCGGCTTGAACTTTAAAAAGCTTCTATTATTTAAGAAACTATTGCAGTTGAGCTGGATAAAAAAATGGTTGAGTGAAAAAAATCAGAATTTCTATGCTGGAACAAATCCTATTATACAAATCCTATATATATATTAAAAGAACATTATATATTCTTTTAAAATCAACTAGTTGGGATGATATGTCAAAATACTGGCATTTTTTAGGAAAAAATGAAGATATATAACTTTGGAAACACTTAAACATTTTGTTTCAACATTCTCAGTCAAAACAAACCCTTCAGACATTTGATATATTTTTCTGTTTTGAATTAAATAAAATACATAATTTGCATGAATTACATTTTCTATCCTTTCCCAGACAATTTATTTATTGATAAACAAAATGGCAGTTTAATACATAGCAGAAATACCCTCCAGCCTGTTTGTAGTCTGGAATTTTGAAAGATTTCCTTTCAGAGACAGGGATAAGCTATTCACCCTTGCTTCTACCTGTCCTCATTTTCTCTCATTTCTTAGTTTATTCTCAGAGTTTTTTCTCTGTTACATAATTGTGTTTTCCTCATTTATGTTATAAAGAAGTGTATACATGAGAAACAAAGAATCATGACATGTAAATCACAAGGGTTTGCTTTGTTTGCTTTACACTGAAATAACAGTTCCCACAAGAGCGGTCGTAACTCCTCCGTTGTAACAGCCTCAGCAGTTACATAAGGAGCTGCAAATCCAGGGGAAACACAGCCATGCAATTATTTGTGTGGGTCTTCAGAGTTTTGCAGCCTGTTACATCCCACTTTTGAGTCCTGGAGGGGTTTAGATATAATATTCATGATCCATCTCATTTTTATGATTGAGGAAGATGAGCAAGCTAGGTTTTTTTTGTTTTCTTTTGAGTCTCTCAAAGTTTTTTCCTCAAGACACAGTCCTTGATGAGCACACTCCATTAAAGATCAGCAGACAGATAGTAGAAATGAACTGCTAGCAGCGTTTTTAACCATTCTTTTAAAATCAACACTTAACTGTTGAAGGTGACAGCATTAAATAGCAACTAGGGGCAACCATTAAATAGTGGGATGCCTAATTTTTATATTTTCTTTTCCCAAGCAACAAATAAACATAATTTTCTGGAATTCAGTGTTGCAAAAATACAAAAGTTTTGGCTCAAATTCTCACAGCAGAAGAGGATCTCTTTCATACACAGGAGGAAGAAAAACACAGGGGGTGAGGGAAATGTCTTATCTAGAGCCTTTATGCTGTATTGTTATAAGTGAACACTGTGGAGAAACACAAGGCATTTGACTTTCATTAGAGTGTTTCTAAGCCTCAGACTGCTGCTAAGGATCATCATCCTCCAGGTTTTCTTCAGGCAAAACTCAAGTGTTATCCAGTCAGGCTACTGAGAAAAGAACAAGGAATGCGAGTTGTTTCATAGGTTTTCCTCCTACCTGACAAGAGGTCACAGGGAAGCCCACAAGGCACACGAAGGCAGGATGCTGAAGGCAGAAGAAGAGGGATGGATGATTCTCAGCACCAGGAGAGAAGAACTGGCAGGTTGGGCTATTTTCTTATGGTCACCTAATTAAAAAATACAAATATATGCTTTTATWTTATAATTTAAACTACTGATTATGACAAGCAATGGAAATGTCAGCATCTTCTTTACCATGCTGTAATATCTGTTAACAATTGCATTGCTGAGAATGAATCTTTTATTATATTCATTTTTATATAATATTTATTATAATTTTTAAATAATTTTCATTTCCTTATTTTCCATAGCTAAACAAAGCTAGTAGCTCACTGCTTCTTTTATAATTAACTGTAATTATCTTCCCCAGTGCTCCAACATGTGGATGTACACAAATGTATTCAGCAACACAAGAACTGAATCTTAGCCGTTCAGAAATAGCATTGGTGTCTCAGAGTTACTACAGAAACTTTCGTATCAAGCCATAGATCACATATTTTATAATATAAAGATTTAATAACAATATTTCAAAACAGATGATTTAAAATCTAACTGGAAAAAAGAAAATGTGCCAAATTCAGATACAATAAACATGATAATTAAACCCCAATTATTTAAACAACAAGACTCATAGTACCTAGTGCCATGGGCTTACTTGCAGCTACAATTTAATGCAGATGACTTATAAGCTGGGAAGCCAACTGATGAGGGTCCTTCAGTAAAACTTTCTTGGACAATCTGAGGGCCTCACTTAATAGATTCAAGTCAGCTATTGCCCTGTGGAACGTAAAAAAAACAACCAACCCAACAAAAAACCAAATACATTACAAACAGGCTACTTCATTAAATACAGTATAGCTTTTCATAGAAAAAAAAATCCTCAGTGACAGATTCAGGCATTTCTCYTGTATCAATAAAAATTAAGCTTTTTAAAATATGAACCATGTTCTATCATGAACAATTGGCATCCCCCTTTTTGTGCCTCAGGGTAGCCACCCCTATTAAAACTGAAGAGAGGAAGAATAATTAGTTTCACTATTGAACTAAGCACCCAAAAGATACCAAGATTATTTACCAAACAATAAATATGTACAAATAGCTTTATAAAAGCCATAACCAAGCTCTGTAAGCAAATCTGAGAACATTTACCTTAGGAGAATGTCCTAACGGAATCTAATGTTAGAAATCATAATGCCCAGTAACTAAGAGACAGGTCAGACAGTGGCATCTACGAGAATCACAAGAATGACTACTCTTGGAGTTAAGTACTTTTCGAGATGAGCACAGACATCAAAACACAGTTTTTAAATCAGAATATTTATTTCAGGGGAGCTACTTACAATGAAGTACTACTCCGGTAAGAGTAACAGAGTATGGTCTCTACTATGAATTAATAAATGCAAAGGCCACTCATAATATTATCTGTAGCGATGAGAACAAAAAAGTTACTTGAGGCAGTCAAAAACATTTTCCTGTTGGAAACTTCAACTTTTTGATATAAAAAAGAAAACATAAAAAGGAATAAAACATAAAACCCTTGGATGAAAATCCAAACTTTTGTCTCCGAAATGCCACTGCAGTCCTTCACAAAGGTTTTGGAGGGGGTTTTGGAGGCTTCACGTTCCATTTTTCTTAAAGAGCAGAAGCCATTGATTATGTTGCATCTTGGGGTGCCCATGATTGGTGTGACAGAGATCTTGATCCGAGAAGGCTAGCCGGTGAATCAGCATTAGAACTACCACAAGGAGAAGTGACACAGTATTAAAGCACTAAGCCCTTGGGGATTTTGTACTCCTCACCAGTAACTTAGCAAATATTACTTTTGAAGCTTCCTTGACAGAGGAAGGACTGGCATAATACGGTATAATTTTTACCACTGCTTGCTCAAAGACTCCTTCTTCTCAAAAATAACAAATATGAGTAATCAATGATCAATTTAGTGGTCTATGGACATCTGTCTGGCCATTCCTGCAAGAGAAGACCTATGGACTAATAGATTTTGACCAAAATATCCCTTTTTCCATTGTTATGAAGGACCTCCTGATCATTTCTGCTGAGAGGACTAGGTGGCAACATCAACAATTTGTAAAAAGTTTTGGGATGAAAGATAATAAATATAAAAGCACATTAAAGCCAAACATTTCACAAGTAAGATTTAAAAAACCAAGCTTTTGAAATAATTTTTGCTTCCAGATTTTCACACTGTGAAGTTGTTAGTCAGAGAATGTTGACTGCAGTGTGCTATCATAATGAAAAGAATGGATCGTACTAACATGCCGCACTCTCAGATGCAGGAACTATATGGGTTGCTGCAAAAATGCAAGAGGACAGTGAGGGCTCGGGACTCAATGATCTCCTAGGTCAGTTACTACTGCTCTTAATGGGTAATTCAAGGAACTCGCCCTCCAGCTCTGGCAGCTGCTTTTAAATCCTCTTCTACAGTTATAACTGACAATGCCCAGGATTTATGCAATAGAAATTCATAGTTAAACACATTCTGTTATTAATGTGGGGATATTCTTAGACTGGATCAGATATTATGAAGTTCCAAGAAGTGAACTCAGATTGAAAACATGACTCTTCCTTCAAAAAACAGTCCAGGGGCTGAAAAAATAGTCAGTTTATGATAACCCTCAAAGATTATGAGAAGCTCTATTCCSCAGATAGAAATCTGCAAATGCAGCATGCACAGACAACTGTGTCAGGTGCTTTCAGATATCTTTCCATACAGATACGCTTCAAAAATGAATGAACCCAGGTGAAACTAAGTTTTGTCAGCCCTTTTCCTGTCAGATCCTCTCCAAAATCCTTTTGGAGTCTCAGTCGCTGCACTTTGGGGAAGACTGAAAACGAAACTTTCTGACACTGTCATCTCCTCCAGAAACAAAAGGTCCAGTAATCATTCCAGTGCTATGCCATTTCTTGATGGTGTGATATAAGCTGCCACTCTTTGGACAACTTGCTCCCCATGTTTTTTCTCCATTCTGGTCAGAAGCAACAAGTACATTGTAGAAATGTTGGGAGAAAGAGAAACCTCTGATTCTGGACTAAAGGATGCCATAAGAGTGAAATCTCCATGGGCACAAAAAACAGACTCATAGCGGGCAGGCAACACAATCTTTTTTAGGAGCTGCTGCTGGTAACTACAGAGTCTTCAACTTTCCAAGGGAGCTATTCCAAGCGATAATTTCATTTATTTCTGTAGATGTTTGGTGGGGGATTTGGAGAAGATGCTGTTTATCTGTCATTTCCTGTAGAAAAATAAATAATTCTAAATGTGTGAATTAAAACAAAACAGGACGTGTGAAAGGCTTCCGGAGTTATGGCCTCTCCAAAGGTTAATCCCAAATGATGCAACTCCACTTCCTTGTTCCCAATTCATTGCTTGTTACACATTGTGCTTAAGGTAAAACTTTGCCCAGTTAAAGACTTATGTTTATGTGCTTCATCACTCAAGCCTTATTATGAATAATAATTTGGAACTAAGATAAATCTAAATAATCCTTTACTAATCTTTTTTATATTTTCCATACAAATACCCCATAACGCCTGATCCTATCATGAATAATGATATGAACAAGTCAGAAGACTTTACTTTCAAACATCATATTACTTAAAATAAATGAGAACATTTTTTTTGTGTGGTAAGGGAATCAAAACCTCAATATTCCGCTTTACATTTTTTAAGGCTYAGTACAGCATATCATGCCTTTTTAAATTCAATTTGTTCTTAATTTCCAGTCATACCCACCATCCTCAGTGAACAAAAATTTGCAATGAGTCATCCTATCAGATGTCAATTAGCTTTATATACTAACTGACATGCAAAGTATTTTACTTTTACTGTTCTAAAGGATGTATGGTTTCATCCTGTAGATGTAGAAACAAAAAAATTCACAGAGTTCAGGAGGCATCCAGGAAAGGTCAACTCCATACTCTTCTGAAAGCTCATCGAAGTCATCCTCACTAATCAGCAATGTCTTGTCCATTGTAACTAGCTCCAGCAATGAGGAAAACTCTTGAACTAGTGCTCCAAAATCCTAAGTTAAAAAAGAAAGAAGACACTTCAGTTATTTGAAAATAGTTCAACCTTTGTTTTTAGTATTTTTTAATTTAGTTATGGTTTACACCATTGGATTATAATTTTAATTTTATTTTATGGCAAAGACTTAAAAGGGTTTTAGGTAAATAATTTAATCAGAATCATTAAGAACTAGTGGATGTTCTTATAGAGGATGTAACTTGCACTACAAAGTACATAAGAGAATGAATCTTGTGACAAGGACTGGAGTTCAGTTCAGCCACAGGCTGTGATGAAATTTTACTGCAAACTCAAATGCACCGAAAGTAGAGTTCAGATATTTGTTGGGCGTGTGGAGCTATTCAGGGAGGGCAAACACAAAGATGTTTGTTGCTGTTAGCAAATCTGCTACTACCATTACTTCCCATGACGGAAGGCACCAATACTACAGTTACCTTATCTGCTGCACCACAGTTTATCTTCATTGGTTAAAGAATAGTCACAGGCCTCATTTTTATAATTAGATATAAAGCATCCTGTGGATTAAACACAGCTCCTGTCTACAGAGGCGAGCAGAGGAGATACACTGACCACTGTTTTCTTTGCACCTGATCACTTGATAGCCAGCATAGATCACCAGCAGCAGCCAGAACCAGTGCTCAGGTGAGTCTCTAAGAAGGCACCAGGTATGTCCCTGCTTTTCTATTGTTCCGTTACAACATTTAAGGGCATTCTATAACATGGTTGTATCAAAGAATAATCTGCGTGCTGACTCCCTACATAGTCTGCGTCTGCTCCCAAGATAAGCTGAAGACAAAGGGCCTATTCCAAAGCCCCATGAAGTGAAGGAGAGGACTTTCACCAGGGAACCCTCTGAGAATGAGAAGGTCAGACCAAATTCTGACAGTTCTCTGCTTCAGCTCCCTCTGGTGGGTAATGCACACTGCACAGAATAGCAAGTTCTAGTAAAAGTAACTATCATGAAACAAAACAAAACTACATTCAGGGTGTTATATATTTTTAAAAAATATACAGAAAATATGCCAATGGAGTAACCATTCTAACTGAAATCAAAGCTTAAGGCTACAACTTGACACATTCGTGTTTAAAAGAGGAGCTGCAAGGTTCCTGTCAGAACTGAACTCCCCTCAAATTCAGAGAGAAAAAAAAAAAAGAGATGGGGGTTTTGGTCCAGGTAGATATCTATTTTCAGCACCTAATGTGGACTAAAATAAAATAAAGAACTGGTTAAACACTATTTCTTTGATGAATATATTCTCTCAGATTCTTGACTAATACTTTGAAGACTAAAGTTTGATGTCCTTTCTCAAACATATTTTGTTTGTAGCTTTCAGAAAATTCTCGTTTTGCAGATTTCATGCCACAAAGATTCTTCATTTGTTGCGGAGAGTTTAGCTCTAGTGGAAAAGTGAAAGATGCTTCTAAATCTATGATATCTTATTTACAAACTGCATATGTCTACAGGTTTACCAGTTGAAACAACTGAAAATTAAAACATGCTTTATAATTTGTATTCTTGAGCACAAACCTAAGTCCTTCCACAAGAATGAGGCACACACCCTATTGCAGTGTCCTGAATATGTGGATTATGATAACGGCAACTTATCATAATTATAATACTAAAATAACCACCAGTGACCCTTGAACTACAAAACAGAACTGAAAATTTGGTTGCCTTTGATAAATGCATGGAGATATTACAAACTTTAACAATCTGGTAGCAGAGGCTTAACAGAATTTAACACTGCCCTCACTGGTGGCACCAGTAAATTGAATTTTAAGTCTTACATCCCTGTGTTTGTTAAAAGAAATATATATTTTTTCTTTCACAAGCTTACTTGTGGATCTGAAATACATACTGGCAGTTGCTTTTTGGGGAGAATAACAATGTTCCCATCAGAACAGACTAAACAAGTGCAACATTTTGGGGTAAGAATGGCCACATGAGTTCATGAATAGCAATGTACTGATGTTCTTAAGTGGATCAAATGTGTATTGTTCAGATACAAGTGCATAGTCTATTCATTCATTGAACTACTTATGGAGTTATATCATATTTAAAGCAGAGACAAACCCATTTAAAGAAGACTAAACTGAAGACACACTTTAAATCAGAACTTTCATTCTGAAAAAAACCTGTAGAATTTATAAAAGGTATTTCTTTCCAACTAATAATTTACTTTTTAAAAAGTCAACAATCCAACCTTCAGGTACAACTAAAGAACCTGTTCTCAGAAGCTCTTCACTAGGTATGTAATTTTAATTAGAATTCAAAGCAATGGATAAAATACCCTAGAAACCTCTCCTAGAACTATTTTAATTACTTCCCTCTAACCTTATACTGCTTTAAATGCTTGCATCTTACATTAATTACCATAAATGTTTTTAGGGTGAGGGGCTTACATGTGTAATTTCTTTGGAGTACAGACTGGCTTGTTTGTGCAGAAGTGTAGGTCTGGATGCTAACAGGGGTCTCCTCTTCTCCTCTGTTAATCTGTGAATCTTCTCCTCTGACTAATTAATTGTTTGTGTATCATAGATTGGGGACAGAATGGATTTGTTATCAACCTGCTTGTCACACCCATAGTTCTACTAAGACAATACATATAAGGAAATCTCATGCTTCTGGCATTCATTTACAGAGGTCAGAAAAAAGACTGCTCCTCCTCTTGGGTACATATCTAACTAGACATATTTGAGAGAGGAAAGGTGTTTTGTCTTTCCTTGAAACGCTGAAACAAGCTGGAGTAAGACAGGGTGAATGCCTATACTGAGGTGCATAGAAAATCCTAAGCTCTAGAYCATACATATGGTCAGATTTGATGGTAGGAAATCATTCTTCTATATCAGACTGGCTACAGCTTTGGAGGATTTTTTTCTTTACTCCTGCAGCACTGAATGCAGTTTCTCTTCTTAAGATCACAGGCAAACTCAGGTTGGGAGGGACGTCAGGTCTGTAGTACAATATCCTGCTCAAAGCAGGGCCAGCTATGAGATCAGGCCAGGTTGCTCAGGGCTTTACCCAGTCAGGTCTTGAAAACCTCCAAGGATGGAGACAGCGCAACCTCTCTGGGCAACCTGCTCCACTGCCTGACTGTCCCCGTGGTGAGCAGTTTTTCCTTATATCCAGTCTGAACCTCTGTTGCTTCAACTTATGCTTGCTGTCTCTCATCCTCCCACCATGCACCATTGCAAAGAGCCTGACTCTRTCTTCTTGATAACCTCCCCATAGGTTCAGGCAGGCTGCTATCAGGTTCCCCTAAAGCCATCCCTCCTCCAGGCTGAACAAACCCCAGGTCCCTCAGCCTCTCCTCTCAGGGCAAGTGCTCCAACCCCCAACCATCCTGGCAGCCCTCTTCTGAACTTGCTCCAGTTTATTGATGTTTTTCTTGTACTGGGGGACCCAAAACTGGATGCAGTATTCCATATGTGGCCTGAAGAGGTCTGAGTAGAGGGGAATAACGACTTCCCTCAATCTACTGGCCATGCTCCTGGCTGCTAATACAGCCCAGGAGGCTGTGGGCCTTTGCTGCCAGGGTGCGTTGCTGGCTCACGTTCAGCTTGCTGCCCACCAGGACCCCCAGGGCCTTTTCTGAAGATCTGCTCCCAGCCAGTCAGCCCCAGCCTGTATTCTGCTATTGCATCTGCTTTTGATGACACTGGGTATCCCTTGTTACCAGTCTGTGGCACACAGCTTAGTCTCTCAAGGATGGAAATGCTCTTATCTTACTAAAACAGGGTTACCATGTGAATGTAATGTTCAATGATAAACAGGGGGTCATATAATTATCTAAAGGTCCTTGGTAGCTTTAAAATCCATGCAAAACCCCCACCATACTAATAATTAAATGCTAAAACTGCACATCTGATTGGGAAATAATAAATTAGAAGACACAAAAATTTATGTTCCATCAATGTGAAAAATTCCTTTCCTTTAAATATTTCTCTGTTTCAATGAATCTGTATTAAACTTAGCCAGGAATCCAATCATAAACTATAGAAGCTGCCTTTGCCGTGATAGTACTTCTTCCATTTCCTGCCTCTCCAGACACTGCAATTAACCTTTTATTGAAGACAAAATCTGATTCTTCAGGTTATCCAAAAAAAGTTTCTCTTCCAATGACACATTTAATCCTATATGAGAAGCGGAAAAAGTACAAAGAGAGAAATCTGATGTGGCCAGTTTAGAGTAATCACAAGTCTTTAGGTGAAGTCCTCTGCTGCTTTAAGAAACAAGGCTGTCATACTCAAGGTGCAAAGAAATCCAAATAGTTTACTCTCCCATAGTGAAAAATACCATCCCTCTGTCAGGAAAAAAGATTAGTCTGTCATCCCACAGAGGTACATTTTCTCTATCTATCTGACACAACAAAGGCCAAAGTAATACAGAGAGTAATCAGAGAAAGAACTTCACATGCACTGAAATTTCCTCAAATGCCCTTTTATATCCTTTCTTGCTTGCAATTTCATTTTGAATGTATTAGGGGTTTTATGCATCTTTTTCCCATGAAAAACTCTATACCGAGTAGAATATCACTTAACGTCCCAGAGCTTGTCTTAACTTAAGGCCTCAGATGTCACTTAAGGCCACAGAGCTTGTCTTAACTCTGGTTGTTTTCAGGTAAGCACTGCACTGGTGTAACTCCACCAGATCCAGAAAAACACAAGTGTGATAACAGTAGGGGCAGGGTTCGGGAGTTTGTACTTGATCTAAAATGTTACAGGAAACTATTTTTTAAAAGAAATAAAACCACCTGCTGGGGTATTTTTAAGACCAATCACATACTTACTATTTTGGGGAAAAAAAAAAAAGGCAAACAAAAAACTCCCAAAAGGAAAAAAAAATCAGCAGTTTTTACAGACAGGTGAGATGCTCCAAATCCTCTCCACTACACCATGTTTTATTTAGCTTTGTGTTGATGGGCATAAAATAAGTGGCAGCTTGCTGCTGAATGCACACAGCCTGACATTGCTGAACATATGCCAGAATTTCCTCATTCCAGTCAGTTCTAAACACTTGTTTTTTCCTCCTGACATCCAACATTTCAGGCAAAACCATGGACTTGATCATTCTGGGTAAAGAGAAGGAGAGAAAGCCTCTGTTAAACGCATTTTTCTTTTTTTCCATTCATAAAAAATACCAGCAGTCTTACAAGTAAATGAATAACTTTCTGACCTGTGAACAGCAAACCCAAACATCATTATTTCATAATGACACTGGAAGTAAACCTGAAAGTTATCTAATATGCAAACTGTGTCCTTAAACACAACTACCTTATCTACAAATTTTTAATAAAATTGCAGAGGCAGGCCTTCATAAGTATGCACAAAATATGCCATTATCTTCAACTGTATTAGTTAGCTGTAAACACTTCCAAAGCTAGAGGTCAAAGCCTCTAATGTTATGATTAGTGGAGGTCCCAATAATAGATTTGCATAACTGCAAACCAAAAAAAATTTTTCGTATGAAGTGCCACACGTAGACAAAGGAATACTAAAATTATTACAGAAGGCAAAATTAAAATTAAGGTTTTACTTTCTCCAGAATATTCTCTGCTACCAAGCTGATTTTCCAGTTCTTCTTCAAAATTTTAAATTAATAAATTAAAAATATGTTGTAAACACAGTCCTTACATGGTAAGCAGTGTGCTGTCTGTGGACAAAGCAATCTATCAACTGACTAGAAACATCTCACTGAATACCAAACAAATTGCTCATATTTTTGTTAGTTTCAAGATCATTTCAGGCTCGCTTAAATACAAACGAATTCCTTCACTACAACTTTTCAGAGTAGTAGTTAGATCCTTGCCAAGAGCTGATCTGTGGAATTGGGTGATGACAATTTTCTGAAAGTCACTGCACAGGCATTCAGAGTAGGAGGAATAGGATCTGCTGTTGATGGGGCAATTCCATCTTTGTCCCAGCTTACGTTTTTCTTATAGGTACTGGTGTGAAGCTACGAAGAGAGATAAAATCTATCAAGCATGGAAATTTGTTGAATCAACACATACCAGAAGGCACCCAGTGATAACTGTTGCAATAAYGAAGTAATGTGTGCATTATATCTAGTACATGAATCACTGACTGTCAGTACAAAATGCAGTAAACTTATTCTAACAATTTTATGTGATAGCTTATGCATTACTGTTTCTACTTGACAATTTTAGGTCTGCAAAAAGAAATTAACAACTCTTCATGCTTATTTTAAGAGAACATGCTGAAGGATGAGACAAGTAATAGCCAAACCCATTTCACTAAAATGAAAGAAAGAAGATTAAGGGGGCTGTAGATGGGCGGAAACACAAAGCAGGTTTGTGCTCAATAATGTTCTTTTCATTTTACAAATTTGCAAAGTCCAGAGCACATATCTGCTGACAAGAAAGGTGACCCACAGTGAGGACTGAGGGAAAGAATCAAGAGAAAGTGAGACCACAAATATATACATCATATCTTGTGTTACATCATTTCTGAACAGATTAATACCATTTTTGTCTGCGAGGTCATATAATAGAAAAGCATTCCAAAACACCAATGCTGAATGAGCCCACTTAGATCTCATTTTATGGTTAAGAAGAAAACATTTATTCTAGGTCATACCTAATACTTTCCTTGGCTTCTTCAGATCTGCAAGCCGAGTTTGTTACTAAAACAAAGAACTAATAGTAATAAATAAGCAGATATAAAATTTTAATTAAACATAAATTAATAAGTGCTAATAAGAATTTGATTCTTGATTCACATTGCCTTAATTCCATGACCATCATACTGTTTATGATGGGACTGCTGATGCAGTAGGGTACTCAAGATGAATTCAGAATGGCATAATCTCAGCCTTCTCCATCACTCTAACTTGGCAGGCCTCTTTAAGGATTTAAAAAAAGATGTGGCCTCTTCCCCATACAGCTCTTCCTGAATACTGAGCATTGAGTTAATGGGCAAAACAAACTGGAGACTGATCTTGAAGAAGTCTTAGAAGACTGCAGCCCATTAAGGCAGAGGTATAAAGAGCACCAGAACAAACACCTAAGTGTGAAAAGCATGCTGAAAGAAGGGAATTCTGAGAAGGGATTTAAAGAAAGAGTGAAGGTACCTGACTTGGGAGTATAAGATTACAGCAGGTTTAGGACACACCATGAGAAAACACAGAGATGTAGTCAAGACAAGACAGAAAATGCTGTGATCTTCAATTTTCCTGTGTTTAAAGGTCTAGAACACAATGAAAAGAAATTCTCAACATCCTGGGCAGATGTAAATAAAGAAAAGCGATGGTAGGCAGACCAGTGCACAGATGGTTTCTATGAAGTTCTGATGTGCTTCATATTTCCTTTTATCAACCTCTGTTTTCACAATGTGGATGTAAATACATTTTGAAGCCTGCTTGCTTGACAGGTTGTATTCCAAGTCACAGATCTTTCTCTTGAAGCAGCAAGAGTGATCTTCTGGAGAGCCTTGGACCCTGAATCCTTGAACAACCTCTTGCTGCAAGGCTTGAGAGAGGAAAAATGTTAACTGCATTTTTAAAAACTTACTGTCAAAATAATTTAAAAAAAAAACATGCTGTAAGAGAACATAGCATGTATGAGGATGACACTAAAGACCTTGATGCTTTGGCAGCAACACAGACCATTCCAGAACCCTGTGAAAACTCCTAAAAAACTCTGATAAAACAAAGTATGGATTGGAATTTAATTATTTTGTACATAAGTGATGGAGAAAAATTTGCAAGACAGTAGTGCTGTGAAAGGGTGGAACATAAAGTGTGTGGAAATGCCTACTTCACAACGTGATTATGAATACAAGAAAAGGCCTGTGTCATTCTGGGTGATAAACTCAAAGATTTGTTCTTTGTATGGAACAGGGCATTAATAATCTGTGACCAAGTGTGGTTCTAGTATGAGAATCTGAATTTAATTCTAAAACATTAGAGAAAGGTATCAACAAAGTGGAGGTCAAGAGGATGAAAAAACAACTCTAATGGAGAGACTATCACATAAGGACTGATTAAGAGCTAAACTGATCTAACTTGTACTAACCAACCAGTAACCAGCTGCAGTAGTCTTAAAAAAAAAGCAGGGATGTCCCTGAAGGAGCAATTTTCCTTACTGAATTGCAGGCTATCAGCTTTATATTCTCCATAAATAATTTAACTGCTCATGTGAGTGCAAAGGGTGGCAGAAAGAAGTGCTAGATCACATGATGCACATGTGCTATGATGMACAATCACTTTGAGCCTCAGGGTAACCATTTGACTTTTCTTTGTTTTTCACATGAAAAGCTGAAAAAGATCTCTGTATTTGTAAAGAATATCATGAAATGTGTGGTTTTGCTGTTAAATTATTCCTGTATTATTATTATGCTAATTCTGCATTTTGTTCTCTACACTTAGCGTTAAACAGAATTTCACAGCACACATTTTATTTTGTTTGGCCAAACTCCAAGCTTTGTTCCTCTGGTAGAGCCTAAAAAATAGCCTGAAGATTGTAGGAGGAGTTACATGTGCCAATGGACCGGAGCAGGAAAAGGCTTTTAGGGTTATTAAGAACGAGTAATGTCTTTGAGGTTCTGTCTTTTTTACATATTTATTACAGCAGTTAACATACTCACTAGGTATTGCTTATCCTACCAAAAGATTCTGAAGAGTGCCAAGAACAGTGATGTCTCTAGCTCCTTTAACTTATTTTGGCACTGAAACTAACTTTTCTCCTTCCTTTAGGAAAAAATGTATTGCTGATCATTTCAGCTAAGTGACCTCCTCTTCATTTTGGGTTTCCAGTCTCACCTGTCTTAAGAAGCTCAGTGGACGCTTCCTCACTGAGAGCAAATAGGGCATATTCTTGAAATATATTATTTAGTTTCTGAAAACAGCTCAGCCATTTGCTCTTAGTTTGCTGCCTGCATGCAGGATCATTGCTGAAAATATCCCTGTAAAATGTATTATGAAGATAAGTAAGAGAGACAAGCTGTGAGAACATACTGGAAAATTAAGATGCTGCTATAATCATAAAACATGATGAAAGAACACAGACAAGTACTTCAGGTAGGTGCAGCTATGGCCTACCAAATTGCTGTGCAGGTTGGCAGATGGACAGATACAGTTTTGAGTCTTATTATCTCTGCCTTAATAAGTATATATCTCAACTGGGCCTCAGTTAAACACCATTTCTAAGAGAGGGGATAAAAGCTCATATGCCTATTTGATGACAGTGTTATTAGAATAATTAATAAAGACAGTGAAATTTTCCTTCGAATGATATCATCTAATGCTGCACTTCATAATATAAAGGAGAAAGTATTACTTCTAATTTAAATAAAGATACAATCTATTTGCAGGCAATAAAGTTGAGAGAAACTATCTGGGTTAAGTTCATCCTTTTCCAAAACTTTTCAGACTTAGTATTTCTCTTATGTAAGTGGGTAGCAACAAACCTTTCACTGATTAAGAAGTGAACCAATTTCAGACTAATGAAGAATAAATTAATCTCCTTAATGGAYTGGAAGGAAAAACACATTTGTGCCTTTACCAAACAACTTCAGAACAAAAGGAACTGAACGCTAATGTGATAGGCTGCAGTTTATAAATACCTGGAAAACAATTTTCATCCAGTCAGTAACACTGGTTAAGAAGCTGCAGTTCTCTGTCACATTCAACTTCAGGTTTATGTTTGAGGAATGGGGACACATTAGACAAATCCTGCTCATCTAAAATATTTGAGTCTGATTCTTAATTGTAGTGAATTTCAGTTATATTTTCCTCTGATGATTTGCCAGTTCTCAAAAAGTTCTGAGTAACCTGCCTGACCATGATCCATCTGCACTGCTTTTTCAATAAGAACTGCCTCTTTTGATTCCCCATGATACACAACCCAACATCTTATGCTTTTGCTTTATTTTGTTTAGTTTCATGCTTTCAATTGTACCTTTAATTACTTCTCAGTTTTCCTTCGATAATATTTCTGGATGACAGGATCATCATTCTTTGCTGAACAAAAAGCTGAAAGCAATGGAAAAAAAAAAGGAACACGAAGGAGACAAATATAACCCTGACTTACATTCAGCACTAAAGTCAACGTGACAGGATCCCTTAAAGTGTGCATCATTGAAGAATTGGCTCCACTGTCCCTTCTTCTTTCACAGTCTAGGTTTATTATATATACTTTCTTTATGTGGTAAAACCAGTAATACACTTATTGTTCCCTCACAAAAAAAAATCTAAAATAAATCTCAAAATTAAATTAAAAAGAACCCAAAAGCCTCACAAAAAATGTTTTATGTGCCATTTCCTGACACTTCTTCCAAGTTTTCAGATGTAGTAAAAATGTAATGATCATTGCTGACACTATCTGGAAGCCCCCACCGCAGGTCCGTCAGCTGAAGTTATAACCTTGTAATCTTATAACCAATATAGTTTTGATTATTTCACTGCATTTGATGCCAATACAAGTTCTGAATGAGTCAGAAGAAAAATACTTCTCAAATAAAACAGAGGTTCTTACAGTGGATACACTTTTACACTCCTAATTTCAGTGATATGAATGATGCACCTTACCAACACTGTGCATATATGCAYAAAACCTGCAAATCACATTTTAACCATTCTGCTTGCAAGACACACATTTTAATTAGAGATTTAAATACTGATGAGCAAATTTGGATATGGAAAACATACGTCTAAAAGCAAATTTTGTACAGTACTCCTTTCTAGCAGAAGAATTCTGAGTTTGTAACACTAAGAATTTTAAACTATTTAAAATCTGTGAGAAAAGCTGAAGCTAAATTTTAGAGTTATCTCCATCTCTTCACATAATGCAAATTACATTTACTTGATATACAAGAATATCACAGCTTCAATTCAAAATTTCCAGATTTGTTCCTGTGTGTAAGTTTCCAGGGACAATTTTTTCCTCCCTGCAATGTTTTATCATGAACATCTTCAAAAATATTTTGTCATCTTTTAAAACACCTTAGACATGTTTTAACATGCAGGGAAACAATGTATGTTTATCAACTATATTTTAAAGTGAAGATAAGAGCATCTCTACTTTGAATTTAGATCTTTGCATCACAACTCAAAACACTGTTATTAGACCCTTTACTCCATGAGTAGGAAAAAGGACACATAACTGGTCTTTCCCTGAAAGAATACACTGACAACATAAGAATTTCTCAGCTAGTAGTAGTTTAGTGATGACATCACGTCAACTTTTTCTATTATGTATTTTTTATGGATTGAACTGTTCAAACTTGTTAAATGATTAGCATGTTAGGTTCCTGGTATTCTTACATTTAGACTCGAAAATGCTGCTGGACTGTTCTTTTCCCTGACTATACTAAACTATATCGCTCCTATTTAGATAACAAATTCTTCAGGGTGGGACTTATCTTTTCCCCTCTTCTTTCCTCCCCAGTTTCCTGGATAGGGAAACAGACAATAAAAGAGAAATTTTGTCCCAAGTTACAATCAGTCACTTACAATCAAAAAAGAATGAAACCCCCTAACTTTCAGAGTTAGACTCTTTTCTTTTGTGTCTTGGCAGAATTATGGGCAATAATAATAATAATTAGCATACAGCTCAGAAAGTATGTCTCTCTAGGAAGTAGGACTGATTTTATATGACATACCTTGATATCCTGCACACTCACAGACCTTAAAAACTTTTCTTCTGGATGCACACAGCACATTGATGCGTCCCCTAATTATTGCTCTGTACGTAACACTGTCTGGAGTTTTGTGTTGTTTATTTTCTCCAACAACAGTAAGCATACCTGAGCTCCAGGGCACTGTAAGAGCTGGTTTTTTTTCAGATCTGCTTGCAAGCTGATAGAGCACCTAACAGAAGAAGGGTTCATGTCTGTGAAACAGTCAAAGACTTTGTGATGATTCCAAAGAGATTCTGCACAACCTTTAACAGCCAAAAGCTGTACTAGAGGTCTCAAGTATGTGAATTTATAACAGGAGAAAATAAAAAAGGAGGGAGACATATTGTAGCTTGCACATTGTATTATACATATAATGAAACACAAATTATCTTAATTAGTTCCAGATGTGAGTAATCAGTACCATTCAGAAGTTTATATAAACTTTTTGCTTCCTCCCCCACCCAACACATTTCCTTTCCATGTAAAATCTATGAGGGAAGCATTCAGTAATGCTGAGTACCATTTGCTGCCCAGACTGGGAAGAAAATCTGTGGAGGGATATTGTCCCTAGGTATGTACTGCAAAAATTTTTGGTGAACTCTCCTTGTTAAATGAGATTAGGAAAGTCAAAGTAACAGCAGCTCAGGACCCACCTGATAAATTGAAATTTTATCTTCATTTAAAACACCATTTACAGACAATTTAGGTATGGCTCTACTAAATTTGGACTGCAAGTTGATTTTTCACAGCTGATTTCTTACCTTTACTTTAAGAGTTTCTTTATTTCTCAGCACTGATTGATTTTTTTTTTTTACTCCCCAGAGCTTTTTGCAGTCCAACTGGCTGACTTGATCTTTGAGCAAGGCAATGTTGCATTTGATGCTAGAAAAATGCACAGGAGATAAATGTACAAATGTTGCTTATCAGAAGTTTCATGCAATTGTGGAAAAAAGATACTTATCAAATACCTTTAAATACATCTTCACATATGTGTCTGTTTCTTCACTTGTCTTTGTCTAGGGTACATGCCAATGACAACCATGTCTCTAGAGGCAACAATAACCAACAAAAGCAAGGAACTTTCTCATTTATGCTACTCAGAGTTGCTGGTCTTGWTAACTGCAAGTGGTATATTAATAACTTAAACATACAAAATACTAACTGAACTAAATTCACCCTAACCTGAACAGTTTTATTACAAAGACAATTTCTAAAGATATGTGAATCTGTTTTCAGTCTTGTGCTTCTAGAGGGAAACCATCTTTGTTAGCATGCTGGTATAACAGTTTATCACTGTCTCAGCATCCAGGCAGCTACAAGCTTTCAATGGCATAGAAAGAACAAAACCAGATAATTGAAATATAATATCCAGAACAGAATTTATTTAAATCTTAATCATATTTTTAGAMATCTGCTCAATAAGTAGTTATCTCTGGATTCTGTTCAGCAAAGACCTTATTGCCCTGAATGAACTTTGCATTTATAAATGTTAATCTCTATTTTGAAACAGATTTTCTATTTTGAAATGTATTTTTTTAAAGGATTTTTCTCAAAGCAGGAGAGTAATTGGTTTAATGGGTCTTGACACATATGCTGTGGTCTGCAGAGAAAAACAGTGACAGTAGGTATTTTCAAAACACTTTTCACACTCTTACAGAATGCTGTAAACGAAAAATTGGCTCCTGCTCTGGGAGTTTCCTGCAGCATTGCTGTTCACTTCTCAGTAGTAGCACCAGACAGTATAACAAAGAGTGATGGCCACAAATCATGGTTTAGGATGATCAGACTGAACATTAACAAAAAAAAAAATGCCACTAGGAGGGTAGCACAGCACTGACACAAGTTGCCCTGAGTGGCTGTGAAATCTCTGTTCTTGGAGAATTTCCAGACAAGGCTAGAAAAAGCCACTGGTGATCTGATCTAGTGTTAACAATAGCCCTGCTCCACAAGGTAGGTTTGACTGGATGACTTCTAGAGGCTTCTTCTGGCCAGCATTTATGTGATTCCATGTGCATTTACTGGTTATTCACTTTAAAATAATCTAATTCTTATGTGAAATTTTACTCTAATTTGCCGGTTAACTTAACCGTTAACCATTTTTTCCCGTATTTTGGAGATACTTTGTTTTTAACTCCACTTTTACTTCAGATTGGAGAGATGCTACTTGTAGGAATGGGACTAAATCTAGGTATATCTACATGGGATGGAACAATTCTTCTGGTCACTGATTGCTTTGCTCACATCAGACAGCTTTGAATCTCCCAGTATAGTCAGATTAAAGGAGTTCATCTTAGTACTTTTGGTTACTATAATAAACCAAAGACTACAGGTGTGTATAGTGGTTACTTATTCTCCAACAACCATGGTTTGTCAAAAAGAGGCTATCCATGCAGATCATACACACTTTTGGAACCCCACACAGGACAGATTGGACTATGGTATATATTGCGGCTGTGTTGTCTGCATTCTCAATGCTCTGATTTTTAACCTCACACAATAAGCATAAAGGGCTGACCATCCTCATATTCCCCTCTATGTATGTCTATATAGAACACCAGAGAGCTGTACAGGGTACTGCTATCCAAGATGTGGCTTGCTAATCACTTCTGGTCTATAAATAAATATGCCCCAAAGTAATCTATGAAACGATCGATAAAGAACATGTCTATCCTATTCATCCAGTTCCCAGGTAGCTGCAGATAAGTCAGGGCTCAAGAAGCTGGATACTAATTGCTGTACAAGTACTTATAGCCAGAGCTAATGCTTCATTTACACAGCACTGCTTTGTGCTATACAACACAGTCTTTAGAGGTCCTTTGTCAATAGGAATAGGTGCTGTGAAACTAAAAAACCACAGGTGGCATAAAGATAAGCAATGACTGGCTCTTCTTGGAATGACTATCCACAGAGATTGTACCATTAGTGACTGACAGTTTACTCTGATAATGACAGTCATTACCAAAAGAGGCATCCAATCGGAAAGCCTCTCCTAAAGCTCCTTGAAACTTTTCTATAAATGTCCACAGGCAGTAAAAGTAGCCTGATGTAGGTGGGTCTACTACTGTTGACACTTTTAAATAACATCTGTGAGGTTACAGGTTATCATATCTATCCTAAAGGCCACCATAATTTAATTATGTTCCAGCACTGCTTTTTCCTAGAGGTATTTGAATAAGGCAGTACCTTGAATAAATCAAGTTTACAGCCTGTTTTCCAGGCTGAGCAAATTCTTACTAAGAAAAGAAGGAGGTGGAAGAACTGATTCATATGAAACTGAAAAAACATTGGGCAGAATCTGAGATAAGGCCGAACAGCAAGCATGTTATTATGAATTACTATATGAATATTTGAATCTCTTCTATCTTGCTAATACTATACTGTACCTCAAGCAGGGAGAGGCTTCTGAACTAAGAGAAGGACTATATATGAATGTCTTCAAGAATCTTCCTACTGTAGGATAGGAAAGTGTAGGTTAGCTAGTCCAGGAAAGGAAGAAAGTTTCTCCCAAACTGGCTCTTGATATCATCTGACTGAAAAATTACTACACACACACATGCTAACAATTTAACATATCTACTTGCACCCAGAGCACTTTAAGCATCACAATAAGCAAGTTATCAAAGATAGGAATATACAAAAATAGTGGATCCATGATCATATAAGCTACTACAATTATCTTGTAGAACTTCACCTTTTTAACTCTTTCAAACTGATGGTAATGTGTGTTAACTAAGTTCAGGGAGCCTTCATGGAGAGCATACGTGCAGATTTCTTTCTTCACAGAGAAGTCAGTTGTGTATTTCCTGTCCTTAATCAAATGAAAAGTAGAGGATGCAACTAGAGTCCAATAATAATACATTAGGATCTGTATTAATATCTAACACAAATTTACTGAAAGAAACACTTAATAACCTGCTTTGAAGCTATATACAGTGAAATTATCCACAAGCAGATTATAAATGTCACAGATTCACTGTGCATAAATACTGACTCTGAAACTGGCACTAAAACCACTCGGGTCCAGCCAGCTTTACTGGACCAGACACAGAGGCAAGTGAATTTGGTTATCCCATTTCAAATGTCCACTTTATTCCAGGGACAGTTTTGTTACTTTTGTTACTTTTATGAAGTGCAAACTTTCTTCCCCCTCTCCTTTTTCAGATTTAGGAGCATACGAAACAAACTCAGGTCTTTGTATTGTATTCCTATTAACCAGAACACTAGGAAGCAAACCACTAAGTCATCTGCTTGAGTACAACCAGGGAGAAAAAAAGTATGTGGTCACATAATGAAAATCTTTCTACACAATCTTTTTCATACAAACATCACATAGGCAGCTTTAATTTTGGCATGTAAAATTTTATATACAACTTCTTGTATTTTTTATTATCTAAAGACGTATGGTCTGAGGAGAAAAAAAAGTCATAATCATGCTGTACACCAATTAACTGAAAACTGGCAATATTCTAGTGCTGATCTTCATTAGAGAAAAATATAAAACTGGTAACATTATGAAAACTTATTAACCATCTACAGAGACTACTTTCCATTAGACTCTTATCAATGAGCTGCTACATTTTTGCTGTACTATTATAAAATTTCTTCCTTCAAGGTCAACTGAACCACAGTCTTCATACAAGCAGAGATCAAACGGTTCCCTACGGTGGAGATAGCAGCTTGCTAGACAGTAATGCTTTCCTCATACTTGTTTTTCCTGCAGGAAATCATAAAATGCATTACTAGCAAAGTCACTTATCTGATTTAAACCCTGCTCTGAAGAGTGGCTCTGTACAAGAGGATTTTTATGTTTATTGCCTCTCAGTGACACCATAACAGATATTTGTTTTAGAAGAAAAAGATTATCTCTTCTTGAATGATACCTTCCAAACTCATCCTAGATTCTGACTTTTCCCTTTCAGTGATCATTATCAGTAATAAAGAAACTGCAGATAAAATTATGCCCTTAGTCACCTGCACAACCCCATTACTCTCCCCTAAAGCTGTGCAGTTATAGGTTGGCTGACTGTCTCTCATTGCTGTGACCTTATCAGATCCCACAAGTTAAGCAACTTGCAGTATGCAACTCAAATAAGAGTTTTACAATTTCTGCGGTGTTGTAAGGATGAATACCTCAGACACAGTGGCAAGGGACAGCTGTGTAAAACTTTAAACTAGATGGGGAAACTTTCAGCCTGATATAGGATATTGGTGCTTGGATTTAGATTCTCATATGTCTTGTGGAATTCAGCCATTTGGAGTCACTCCTCACGTGGCTCTGAATGGGCAACAGAAAAAAGAAAGTTTCTTCTTTCACCTCTGTCAACTGTTCTAAGATATCTTCCCTATGCCTAGTCAGTATGTTCTGTCTCATTGCTAAGAGTAGAACAGATTTTCAGAGATTATTTTGATGGGCTCAGAAAGAGGACAACAGCAAAAATAACAGAAAAACTGAATCATTCTTCCCAGGAACATTTAAGAGCCCCATTCTGAGGAAGACAAAGCTATGTTGGTGACAGAATAAATGATAATGGCAGAAACAAAATCTACCCTCTAGTCTTTTGTCATATCCCAACCTCATTCCAGAATTTATAGCTCTGTAATTGGAATCTTAGCTTTTGTCTTGTTTTATTGCCTTGAAGCAACAAAGATTTATCACCTGTGCTCTTTCTTCCCAGTTTTGTGTACAAGAATATCCGGGGGGGGGGGGTGTTGTTTTTTTTTACTCCCTCCACTTTCTCCTCTAATTTATCCAAAATTCTTGCAGTTCTAATATTTTATCTAGTGAATGAACACTTCTTCCCCCATCATTCTGCTACTCCCATTCAGTTTCTGGTTTTATTCGTTTTTAGTTTTCTTTTTCCCCTCAAGATACTATCAATGAGACAGCAGTTTCTTAGGCTTTGCTAGCACAAGTGCTTATGATGCAATAGCATAAACCACTAAATGAAATGATATAAACAGATTACAAAGGGGAACTATTGTAAATTCAGATCAGTTTAATGACTTTCACAACACAAGGTTCACAGTACAGCCTCAAAACCACTTGCATTGCCAAAGTTGAGAGGATAGACTTCCTAAGTATGCATTTCCACCAAAGAAATCAAGAAATAGCTTCTTTTTCTAGCCTTCTTTTTCTCATCGAAATCTATAACTGATCGTTTGGGTATGCTTTATCTACCCACCTCATGTACCACCAACTGCAGTGGCAGCGCAGACAATAGCAGCCTTGATTGCAGTAGCAGCTGTGTAAGTGTAAGTAATGAGGTGAGCAGGATACGCTAGGTCCATATTGTCGATCATTCACAGCTATCAGCACTCCATCTAACCCACTTAAAGGCAGTCTGAATTATTCCCTGGGATTCGATACATTACAATGCAGTGGAGCTCCTTCAGCCTTGGCAACAACATCTCCAAATGAACCTGTATTTAAGATCATGTAAATACAACTAAAGACTGTTTTGAAATTTCATCCAAAATAAAATACCAATGTGACAGTAGTGACAGTCCTTGTGCCCTGCCATACGTTTTATGAAATTTTCAAAGGCTTTACAAACACAGGACAAAATAATGCCCATATCATCAACAGAAACAGATGGACAGATTTTGGAGAAGAGGTCACTGTTTTCTAGAGATACCAATTCAGTTTAAAGTCAAAACCGTATATGTCCTATGCTAACAGCTCYGGTAACTTGAAGCTGGAAAGCGCATTGCCTAGTGATGTGTTCCAGGGCACCAGCAGGACTGACGGGAAAAGATGACCCCCACCCCCCCCACAGCAAGCAGACAAACTACGAAATGATAGCCTGCTGGGAGAGGGGAAAAAAGATTTCTAAAGGAGAAATATAGGTAGTTTAAACATAATTGTACTGACTTGTATAGTTGGAAAACTCAGTAAATTTGCTTTCAAAACTTAAAGTGATAGAAAGGAAAAAAAAAATCAGAGACAACTAAAGCAATAAATTCTTAAAAAAGTAATCTTCGTCCCCAAGTGAGTGAATCTATCACAAAACAGCAACTTTCCAAAGCATTAGGAACCTTAACCAATTCAAATATGTACCAAAAGACTGAAGAGATTATATGAAATTTTAAGTTAAATTTCAGGTAAAAAAAAAAAAATTAAGTTAAACTTCACATTTAAGTGTTGGGTCTAATATGCAACAATTGTGGCATTACTATCTCATTTCCTACACCAAGTTTGTCCTGAGGAAAGATTCTCAGAGACAAATTTGAAAAAGTAAAAAAAAAAAAAAAGGACGCTATATACAATCAGATGAGATTTGCCAAGTGGTTACTGCAACAACACCATAAGATTAAAAGTTTGTTTTTTTTTTTTTTGAAAGTTCTTTCAACTAGTGTTTCAGTCAGGCATTTAGTATCTATGTATTTAGGAAAACTTTCTAATAATTGACAACTCCTTTTTAATCAGCCTGTATCTTGGACACTGCTACTTTTATCTACTTTTACTAGTACTGATGCTTGTCTTTTCACTCTGATCAAAGCCCTATTGCAAAGTCCGTTAATTTAAATAGATAGCACGGCCCTACAAACAAGTGACTCTTGCCCTACTGAAATAAACCATAAAACACTGTTTCCACTGCCAGTGATTCTAATAGTTCATTAAAAAAAAAAGTGTTTAAAATTCACTCAGTAGTCATGATCTCCATCTATAGTATGCCTTATTTGATAAGAATCACTGCATTTTTCCTCCCATTTCCAGTGCTCAGGCCTTTCCATAATATCCACCACTAGACTTTGAAATGACTCTGCTCCAACTACTGTGTCATAGCAGAAAATGGTTTAAGAGAACAAATTACCTTTCAAAATTTCCACAGAAAGGAAAAGCTGATACAAAGTTATTTTCCTTGAAAACAGACCTCTAAACAAATACATGTTCTCAATCACTGCTAACAGAAGCAGAAGAAATTGCTAGGGTATCTTCACAACAGCATGTGATTTGTGAGCAGACTGAAGCTGAAAAATCAGGCGTTTCACGAGGCTAACGCACTTGCCATTATACAGAGAAACGTTAGGAAAGGAAGAGAAGTGGTTCTTTTTTGTCCTTCCCCCACTCTCCCCAACTAACGTATTCAGATAAATTGTCATGGAAAYTCGATTTATACACCAAGGATACTAGCACAGATAAGTCAATTCCCCTTGGAGAGATTCTGAATAGAAAAAGTCCTACCCGTTCTGCTGCTGCAGAGACTGAAGCTGCAGCGTGCTTTTCCTGTTAAAGGAGCACAGCAAACAGCAGAGCGACTTTCTGCTGAAGTACTCCCTTCCACACGTTCTCGCGCAGGCTGGAGCCAGGAGCATCTAGCTTATGCCAAACGCAAGACTGCATTGTTTGGAGAAAGTCCCACCTTGTGTTCTTTATTAGCTTTCTACTAAATGCAATTTGAGTTAAAAAGAAATCAGACTTTCTGAAATCAAAAATTCTGTAAGTATTAATAGTTTTCCCTATTAAGAAACCACATACATTCACCCACTGTAACTCTATTGTTTCAATAAAAACTAAGCTTCTTATTGGATGATATGAGTACAGATCATATTTCTTTCAGACCTCTTCACAGTTTCTTTGGTCTCTTCATTTTTTTCCTTCAGCTGCAGTCACAACATTTCATACAACTTTTTTTTTTTAAATATATAAGACAAGCTGTAATTTTACAATATATTTAGTCTATCCTCCCTTGGTAAAGCACAAAACACTTAAGAGAATTAACAACTATATTAATATACATTATATATAAGCTCTCTTGATACAATCAGTAATGTCTACACCTTCCAGTCATCCCATACATGCAGCAATTGAAGCCCTAATGACGGCAGTGTAAACTATCCTGTTCTTGGCTGTACAAGCTCTTATCTCAGCACCACTGTGCAAGAGCGTCCAGTCTGCGCCTGTAACATCCCTTTCACCAAATGCTGTAGCAGTATGTGCAGTGGAGTGTACTCTTTAAAGGAGTCACTGGACTGGCTGTGTGTACTGAACACGATGCATATTCTATGATTGCCACTGGGATGCCTAACCCTCATATTAACAAAATACTCATAGCTACCCTGAAGAACACATAATAATATACTGAAGGAAGAAAAATGATTTCTTCTGCCAATTTTGAAGAATACTTTCTTTGTAAGAGAAATTTATTTGAAAATTCAAATGTAGCCCTAAAAATACAGTAGGCAATACACAATTAAAAAAATAACACATACCACAGCAGATAAATAGCAATTTATTAAAATGCACCTCAAAACAAAAAAAAAGTAAAGGACATTAAGGCATCTTGTATTCAGTTACCATTCGTATAGTAAAGATGACTTTTCTTTCCAATACAAGAGAGCAGACCAGTAATAGAAAAAAGAAAAATTTCCCAACACATTTGGCAGAGTGCCGACTTCTTCCCACTGTTCCACCATTCAGCCAACAAATCCCTCCCAGGAACCCCATTTCTTCAGTGAAAGAGTTACCACACCCCAATACTCTCAGTGAGACACACACAAGGCAACACTTCCCCCCGCCTCAGACCTCAGGCTTCTGCACACGGGAGAAAGATGCACATGGGAGAAAGACTAACAGATGTACACTGCGCAAAATAAAGAAGATATACTCCTGCTGTAACCACTCTTTTTGAATAGACTAGAATATTTGGCCTTGCATTCACTAGAATTTACTATTTTAGTCAATAACTAGTGAAAACAGGACCACAGACTCTAGTGTCTATTGTCATATAACAATTTTTAGGTTCTCCTTCTGTATTTGCATTAGATAAACAAATGACAAAGGTTTTGTTTCCATGGAATAATTTATTTTGATGAATTATGCTGTCAAGTGACAAATCACTGTTATAGTGTTGTTTTTTTTCTATTCAAAAAGAACATCAGGAAATGTTTACAGTATCATTGGTTCACTATAACAGGATTTTACTACAGAGTAAAATATAAGTTAAATAACACTGCATATATCACTATTCATTTCACCACATTGGCTCTCTATATCCTTTGTCACATTTTAACCTTCATTTAAGGCAAGTTTTGTTGTTAAAGATCACAAAGTCTCCAGATGTGTGACTAGGTTTACGAGTTAGGAAATTGAGCTTTATAAAAATGTTTACTTCAACATGTAAGAAAGTTATTTAGAGAAAGATGGCGACCCAAAATTGCACTGTATTAAAAGGTGGAGTTTCCTTGTACCAAAGTCCTTTATTCATCATCTTTAGAACCAGTTTTGCTTAACTATAAAAGAGACACAAAAAGAAAGTGTTCAAAGTTTAGACTGCTATTCCATTTATTAGGAAACAAGAACAACATTATTTCCATCTTACATAGAATACAGGTATATTTAGTTAATAATACAGACTGCTACTGTACCAAGAGATGCAAATGACTCAAAAATATTTCTTAAGATTATATACTAAATAAACTTATTTCCTGAACCTGAAACTCTATCTTCCCACAGTTTATGAACTACTTTCAAAAATATAAATTGAAAGGTTGTGTCTGATTAAAAAGAAGAGGGGAAAAAAAAACCAAAAACAAACTTAGGGCACTGTTTCTATCTAAACTGAAGACTCTATCCCTAGCTCTCCAAAAGAAAACAGATGCAATAACAGAAAAAAAATTTTTTCTGCACATCTCAAACAGTTCCCGCATACAGATGTGCATGAAATGTAAAAACAGACATTAAATTATTATTTCCCTTTTTTAAAAGCTAAGTCCATAATTATTAGAAGTAGTGCATCTATCACGAAATTTCTCTGGAATCCACGACATCCACTATAAATAGTCACTTTTAATTCATAAGTTATCTGCTTAAAACCATCATTTGCTCACTGGTATTTAACAACTAGAAATGGTGTTAGGTCTTACACTGAGAATTAACCATGGTTGCATAAAATAAAATAGTTTGCTATAAAATTTATCAGGCAGCTATACTCATTTCCACTTAACAGCAAAGACAAGGGAGTGAAAGAAATCAATGCTGAGGGAACAAGGAGAAGAGAATTCTTCACTGGAGGAGTTATAGCAGACAATGCTCAGGCTTGTAGGAGACAGTAAGGTGCCCCTACTTGAGAAAGCTACTCATTGCTTCTACTTTCCTATCTATTGCTCTCCAGAACCTGGCTGCACTACTAATTTTATTTTATATCTCGCTTTCATACAAACACAATATTTGCAGAGCGTTTAGACACCAAAGGTCTCTTGTCAAAAACTAAAATTTAATTGCTCAATAAATGAAAAAAAAAAAAAAAACCAAAAACCCTAAAACAAGTTTCAGAGAGGAATGAAAGTGCTTCAGATGTTATTTAATATTCAGAAGAATTAAGCATTTTTAAAGCATTTGAGAAATATGTGAATTAAGCTCAAAAACGAGTAGCAATTCTTACTATTTCTTGCAAATCTTTTCAGTATTAAAAAAAGATAACTTGAGAATACTTACATGCTGGATGTATATAGAAATGAATCAGACATCACAGTCAAATCCAAACAAAGTTAGGAAGAAAAGCAAAAAGACATCAGATTAAACATAATTTGTAGTTACATCTGAAGGAAACCAAAGTACATATGCAGTGTATTTTCATAACTCTAAACAATCATGTTACCTTAATTACATCCACCCAGTTCCATCCTCGAGGAAGTTCCCCTTTGTGATCTGGAGAACAAGCAGTTTTTATTTTCAACACATGAGCTAAAGAGAACCTTTATCTTTCTTTAAATCAACAAACAAAATGCTAAAGACCAAGAAAAACTGAATTTCTCCATTACAAAGCCATGAGGACAAAAATAAAAACTGATGTCTTTTTTTTATATAAAATATCCTCTTAGAATTTATTTTAACAATTGTTCTTAAGCAGCTGTAGTATTCTGAAACTATTCTTAAAATATCTAAATATTCTTTTACAACAGACTTGTAATGACAATTAAATGTTCTTTAAAAGTTTAAGACAACCAAAAGACATTMATAAGGCAAATCCTAGAAAAATATATTTTATTTTTCAAAATAATTCTCTTTAAATAAAAATACCTAAGATAGTCCACCTAACATTTGATTTAGAAGGCAACTCTAAAACGATGTTGGGTTGAGCAGCAATTATGGATTTTGTGAAAGAACAAAATTTTACACATATTTCCCTTTGTAAGATCAATATTTACTATGCCAGTTATGCATTTAGAATATGTAAATGATATGCAGAAATTCCTATCATAGGGTATAAATTATTGCTGCAATAGGATAGTATCATCCAGATCATTAAAAAAATAAATTCTGAACACATACAAGTCCTCTGCAAAATTAGTCAAAAAGCTGAACACTTTCAATCAAAAATGTATCATTTCATTAAAAGCAGAGTGTCTGCAGAAGCATCTCTATTTTGAGGATACATACTAAGTAAAATGTTTTAGTTTTGCGTTCTGAAAATAACATTTTCATTTAGAAATTACATTCTCAATAATGTGAATTACTTATCAGGGCTCATTAACAAAACATATGCCTTTTAGATGTCCTGAATGCTCTCCCTCCCAAAATACTTTTGAAAATTCCTAATTTGTGACAAAAGTAAAAAAAAAAAAAANAAAAAACCAACCCTTAAAATATATACTCTGTAGGAAGTTGTTTTGATCAGAACTAACATCTCAGGTAAGAATAATTCATGTAAAACAAGCAAAACAGAGACCACAGATTTAAAGTAATTAATTTTATAAGCAAGAGACTACTGATTCTGGCTCCAGCAAGATGTCACTGCTATAAAAGTTGGACTCTCACACTGCTCAAACAAAACAACATTATAGTGAACAAACCTGTTTTGTCAGCTAGCTTTCGTTTCTGGGTTTTGGATAACTGCTCCTTTTTATCTTTCTTCTTACTTGCTGGCACATCAGGAGTTCCAATTGCAATACTATTGCTTGCTGAAGTCTGAGAAGGATAAAAATTGTTATTAATATTTTGCATTCACCTATCATACTTTGGAAGCCAATACAAATACAGAATGAAGATACCTGTGTATGATTACTGAACCAGACCCACTGAAATATCTTGACTGTCATATATATAAATTATGACCACAGAGCATTACGGCACCATATTCCGCCTGCCACTCCTTAGCCACTACCATGTTTACATGCAGTATACTGATTAACATCTTGAAGATAGAGTGATGAAGTATTTAAGAGTTCTAATAATTATTTTTTGCTATTTACCGTAAAAAATATTTGAGAAGTGCTTTTAAAAGCAATAGATTAAGATCTGAATTTATCTACTTACCACAGTGTTAACAGGCTGATTTTCCATGAACAATTCTTTATTATCTTTGGCATATTCAAAAAGTGTGTATGTCATAGCAGTTCCAAGATTAGCTTCAACTTCTACCATTAATTTATCCAATATACTTTGTTTAACAGTTGAAGATCTAAAAGAAATCATAAAACTCAATTATAATCTTGACAGAAGAAGAAAAATTTGTCAACCAAAAAACCTCCCCAACATATAAAGCTAGGGAGAGAAGCTGTTATAAATACTTACATTGTGTTGTTGAAGAAAGCATCCATCGATATGACTGGTGCTGTTTGTGGATATGTTTCTGGCCAAGAAACTTCTATTAAAAAGGCTTTGGGATCTCCATTTTCACCTATCTGAAGGGAAAAGAAAAACCTCATAAATCAACAATTTTCAGTCGCTCATTAAAGATTACAATGCCAGCATGTGAATCTTTCACGTTAAGATTATTGAAATTCCTTCCGAAGACAACAACTATTTTCATACTATTACCTATCAGAAAAAAAGCTTTTATTTAGAAAAGAAGTATTACATTTATGACATGAACATTAACCTCTACCCTGCAGTTTTCATTCTATGAAAATCTGCAGAAATATTATAAGCTATTTTGTGGAGATGTTGCTTGGTTTTAAAAGCTTCTTTGTAGTGTCTGCAAGCCAAGTGTTATACAAACATGTATGAGAACAGAAAAGATGAAGCTTTCTTTTTTTCCCCACTTTTTCCCCTCATGCAAGCTCAGCGCAATATGAAAACAAACCACAACACAGTTGTGAAATACAGAACACAATAAATTAATGACCTAAGATAGCACAAGTAATAGGTAAGAATTTTAATATTTATTTCTTAACCCTACAGATATTTTAGTTCACAACAAAAAAGAATGACCAATAAGAATATTCAAGAAGCCAGTAGAATGAGGCTGGATGAAAAAAAACCCATAATGTTATGGATTATGCCATAAGGATTATGTTAACTTTATTTGAATAAAAAACAAATCAATTTTTTGCTGAAAATTAGGGCAGGTAACAAAAACATACCTTACAAACAGAAATGAACATTTCACACATAGATTTGTTACACTACTGTAACAAAGTTGGTTTAATTAGTATTTTAATACCATTAGAAGAATTTCCCTAATTTTAGAAGGGTCAAAATCTAGCTTCATCAACCTATGTGGAATGAAGCATAGCCAAAAAACATTCCTAGTCAAAACAAGGCTACTGCACCTCAAAATGACTCAAAATTCAAATGACCCTATTTCAATATTTTGGATTTACATTAAAAAAAAAAAATCAGTGTTTTAATTTTGCTTACAATCTCTGTGTCAGCAGAGTGGACTAAGTGATATTCTGTGGCATCTGTTTTAGGGGTAAAGGCATTAGGCTTTAAATCAGGAATCTGCTACATTTATTAAGACATCATCCACAGTGAAGCAGTCCACTTCCCAGAGCCACCATGAAGAGAACTGGTGGTATGGTTTACAGAGTTTTCCTCATCTCAGGAAAACGCTGTCTGCACATTACAGAGTAAATCCACAGAGAAAGCTGCATGGTTGCCACTCCTCCTGTCAGTGCAGCCTGCAAATTGGGCAGCCTTACTTTAAGCAATGCTACTGCATTTTCTCAGTATTTGAAAAATCTTTCTTTAATCTCAAATTTTCAGCACACTGATTACAAAATACCTATGTGGTAGGCAAATGTGGCTCAGACGAATAGCATATTAATTCTTTTATCATGCAGTTAATTGTACTATGCTATCTCAAWGCACATTTTCTTTCAAATGAAAGATGTGTTATAGTCTTTATCTGACACTAAGCATACAGTATTTAAATTGGGTTCTCTTAATTTTTCATGATCATTTTTCATCTGTGAAAAATTAGCAAAGACAAAAGCTAGCCAAATGCAGAATGCTGCATCATAGGCAGGTAGGGATGCTACATTTACTTTTCTGAGGACAATAAATTTAAAAAGAAGCAGTCCTGTCACTAAAGGAAGACTGCATTTGCATGGGTAGGATTCAAGTGCTATTTACTAAATCAACTTATCTCATTACAATTAATGATGCTATTCTAAAGTCTAAGAAACCACCAAAAGGTGCCTGCTCCCCACTTGTAGGACAGAGCATGTTCAGAACTCTGCCTTTTGTCCCATGGGCACCTAAGTTTCTATCAGTAAAGTTCTCTGACAGTCCAAAGATTTGCCTCAGCCCACGCCCAGGAGAACTTTGTATTTGAGAAAGCTGGCAAAAAATTCATGCCAAAATTGAATTGCAAACCTCAAACTAGAACTCCCTGCACCTCTCCCTGGAGCAGATCACACCAATACACATACTCAAAGCATTTTGCGCATTTTCTCCTGAGCAGCTAGACAAGGCGCATAAACTGCCCCCAGACAAGAGACAAGGACCTTGTAACTGAGCAGTAAGGAAGACACAGAACTTTACATGTATGCTTTTCTAAAACTGACATTTCCTACGGGCTAGTTCAAGCATTACTCAGCATCCTCTGGCCAATTTGGCAGGTCTATGCACTACGTATGCTATGCATTACACAGACGTGAAAGCAGATTGCCTAGCTAAGGGATAACCGATGCACCCTGGGAGCAGGTTCCTAAATATCAAGCATTGTGATATCAAGCACCACCATGCCAAAGATCCTGGAACAACGGCCTACAGATGTGGCCTTCAGTGCCTTCACAGCCTGTTGAGCACCCGTTTGTTTTACAAAAATTGCATTATGTCTACGACACACAGAATAACGCCAAGACGAAGAGCACGCTGCAGTGACCCACGCGCCTTCCTGCTGCCTTACCCGGTACTGAAAGGAAACCGGGCTGAGCTCCCTGAAGCACAGGTCTCCTTCGTAAATAGACCGCAGCGCTTCTAGCTCCATCTGAAGGACGCAGAGAAAGCGATTAGTCATTCCGGCCGGATGGCGACGGTCGGACACATCCCCGGGGAGAAAAGCCTGCCGCGAGGGCCCCTCTCCCGCCGCCC
>NW_020451008.1:142723-156653 GCF_003343035.1 Apteryx rowi
GGCGCCGCCGCCGCCGCCCTGCGGGCCGAGGCCGAGGATGACGCCGGCGCAGTGGGAGCTGCCGGTGGAGCTGTGCTGCCGGCCCATGGCCTTCGTCACGCTCACCGGGCTGGACGTGGTGTACAACGCCGTGCACCGCGCCGTGTGGGACGCCTTCTGCGCCAACCGCCGCGCCGACCGCGTGCCCATCTCCTTCAAGGTGCTCCCCGGCGACCACGAGTACCCCAAGTGCCGCACGAAGGTAGCCGCCGCCGGGCCCGGCGCCTCCGCGGCCGCTGCGCGCTCGGGGCGGGCGAGCGGCCCCCGGGGGGGGCTGCGTCGAGGGCTTGCTGCCGCCCTCGCGTTTGACGGCTCGCCGGGCTGCTTGCGGCCTCTTCTGCGGCGGGCAGGGAGGGAGCGCGGGAGCCTGGAGCCCTGGGGGGGGCGGGGGGGCTTTTCCCGAGCGGGGCGCAGCAGCAGGGGTGTTTGGGCTCTGTTTCCCGCTTTGCGTTGGCAGCTAAGAAGCGATATCACTGGGTTTGGTCCTTGGAAAGCCACGTAGTTCGGTGATGCTGGTGAGGAACAAAACCTCGAGCTGGTTTCTCTTATTTTGGCTCCTTTTCACAGCTTCCCAGGAAAATGCGAACCCCTTTGCAAAACAGGCCTAGTACTTCACAGAGGCCTGTGAAACACGCTTCTGAACTTGACCATTTTTGTCCAGTCTACCTGGAATCTCTTGTTCCTTGTTACTAATGCCTCCTGCGTCTGGCCCCAATGCCAGGGAATGAGGTGTATGTCCTGCTCATTAGGAACAAAGGCTTGAGGGAAAGAGTGCCCAAGGAAAGATGACAAATGTTTTCCCAAGTGACAAGGATGTACAGGCAATACCCTTTCTCCTGCTGTACTAAAAGGACTGTAAATGCACCTGGTARCTTGCTTTAATATGCTAAATATTTTCAGAGGACGTCCTATGAGTGGTATATTCCGAAAGGGATCCTGAAGACTGGTTGGATGAACAAACACCTGAATTTGGTTCCAGCACTTGTTGTGGTATTCTATGAACTGGACTGGGAGGAGCCACAATGGAAAGAAAAACAGTCCGAATGTGCTACTCGAGTTGAAATTGTCAGGTAGACTTGTTTGGTTTGGTTCATAATGTACTACAAGCTAATGGCTACGTGTAAATTGCAGAATCTTTGCTGCATTACAAAACATGTATTTTCTTTTCTTAGACACAAATTCAGGGCAACTTGAACTCCTTAACTGTTGTTTACTAAATTCAGCACAATTATTCTCTTCTATGCGAACAAAGAAGAGAACACTGCATTCTGTGGATGATGCATTGCATTGTTGTATTTGCTTTTATTTCTCGTATACAGTCTTCTAATGATTCCATCTAAACTGAAATCTCGTTTTCTTCTGATTATTTACAAACATAAGGTGAGACCTTGACATTATGTTATGTTATTTTTATTTTAGGCAAAGTTTGCAGGGACGAAATACAAAAGTTGCTGTGGTTCTGATTCAGAAAAAAACACCGCTACCTCCAGGTACTAGAAAGCTGACTAAACTGCTCTCTATACAGTTGTGATGATCTCATTTTTCAGAAGGCCTGAACTGACCATCGTTTGTCATATTATCTACAGTTCTTAATATATTGTTGTTTATATGCATGAAGTACATTTGTGGCTGCACTGAGGTATACAAATGGAGTGAATGCTCAAGGCAGTTGACCCTAAACATTTTATGCTTCTGTTTTTAACTATTTCCTCCTAAGTCCAAGTCAAATTTCTGATGCTGTGTATCAAAAAACATATGTTAGTGTAATATGCATAACATGCCTCCTTGTAATTAGGTTGTATTTTAAAGCTTTCTGGAGATCAAGAAAAAAATATAAAAGTAATGAGAACTTAGAGGAAGGGCATTTGGTAACTACAGAAGCCTTTAGTTTAAGACTATTCAAACACTGCTAGTGTTTATCAATAAAATTTTGGAGTATATGGTAGGACTCTTGTTAAGTTCATACATGCCTTCTCAGCTAGCTCCTCTCTGGATGAGCCAGCTTCTAGGCTGTGTCTTTTTAGTAGGTGTATGGCAGGGAAGTCGCTGAATTTCTCGGAAGGCTCCTTCTCTGCTCTCTGTTTAAAGGAAAGCAAATTCCCCTTGATGGAGGGCCGAACGAGTCTTTTAATGGCAAGATCCAAAGTAGGGAATGTGGACAAAAAAATGCATGAGTTAAGTGGAATTATGAAATGTGGTGGGTTTTAATCTTTAATTTCACTCAAGCCACTCCCCTAGCTCTAACTGCATATTCTCTAGTGTTTGGTTAGGGTAGGGTGTTTTTGGTAGTGTTTTTTTTTCTTTTCCATCTGCATTATATTTGTCTTTTCTGGATGCCATTTTAATCTTCAAGATACAGTATATTTAATTGTGTGAGAGATCAGAAATTTAAAGAAACAGTTATGGCATACTTCTACCTTGTTACAGAAGTTTTCTGGCAGTGGCTTAACTAGCAATCTCCTCCACTGGATGAAGCACGTAGTGTTCTGAATGAAGCAAGAAGGAATGTGTACTCAATGTTTGGTGTATTAGATTTTTTCCATATCTTGTACTGGTCAAGCTTTTAGAGTTAGTTTGACTTTGCACTGCATACTGCTTACTTGTGCTTTCCTTGGCTTCACTAGGGGAAGATGTTATTGCGTCAGAGAGGGCAGCAGCTTTATGTAATGCTTGTGACCTTTCTGGAAAATCCCTCTTTGTACTTCCACACACTGATCATCTTGTTGGTTATATTATAAGGTAAGTGGTTTTAAAACACTGTTTTTCTGTTTGCTAGCAGTGATGATGAGCGAGTTGATAGGCTGGGATGATAGCTATGTGGGGCACCTGTTGTAGACCAACAGTGAATGTTTTATCCATTCACTGAAGTTCTTTAGGTTGTTCTGCTACCAAATGGACTCCACACCTTTGCCCTTTCTGTGTAAGGTTGTGTTATGACTGTCAGAGATGTTGCTAGGTGGGCTTTCTGAGAAACATTGTTAGGTATCCCAACATGTTCCCCTCCTCAAGTAGGGTAAAGGCAAAGCAGACTTCTCTATTGCTACGGTGTTTTCTGGACCTACTGGTTCTAGATATTTTTCCCCACAAATGTTTTGTTAGATGTAATTTTGTATTAGCAAATCTTTGCTTCCCCTCCAACTTTCTGGCTCTGCTAAATGTCTCTCTTTCCATCCCTACTAAGTGGTATTTATGTGGTTGGAGATACTATGTCCTTGTCATCTTTTATATTCTTCGTGGTTTTCTGTTTTAATGTCTGGGGGGAATGTGGCTTCAAATAAATGATCACAATTTTTCAAATACAGAAAAGGGAAAGGAAGACTGTCCTGTACAGACAAAGGAAAAAGAACTCAAACTAAGACAAATAATGGTTTATTAAAACTAGCTTTTGTTTTGGGGGGGGGGGGTTGTTTGTTTGTTTGTTTTCCAGATGTGCTCAGGGCGAGAGGCCATGGTCTGAGAGATTAATTCTTCCTTCTATCACCCCATTATTTATACATAATACTCAGTAAAGTTCTCAAAATAAATTAATGTCATTATTGTATCTGTTGCTAGAGGGGGAGTACTTACTGCATGTTAGCTAGCACAAGCCTTCACAGACTGCATATAGTTGCATTTTGATATAAGGATTTATAACTGTCTCCAAGTATGCAAAGATAAGGCTATACCATTAAGGACTGATAGTTCTTCATGCACATTTAAATAAAATAAAAAAAAAAAAGTGTTTCAAACTTATAATCTTAATCGAGATTTCATAGCAGTAAGAGAAATGTGTGATGTGGGTTCTCTTGTTTGTTTTAACAAACCTGAATTATTTTTCCAGATTGGCTTGTCTCTTCTTATGTAGTAACAATACAGTGCTGCAATGCCAGGGAGACTTAATTTATTGTGTTTTCCTTTTGTGTCTGAACTCATAGCTAACAATTGCTTTCTAGTGTTCTGCTCTTTTGTTTTCATCCCCATCCTCTCTGTGCAGAGAGTAGAACACAATCTGAATTGCTTTAGCCAAAGTCTGCAATGATCCCTTCTTGGCCAAATCCCAGAACTGGTACTTCATCCTTTAGTCTCTGTGTGCCTCAGTGCTGTTGAATGCATTCCTCTCCTAGGTTCTGGTCTTCTCTTGTTTTCCTTGTTTTCCTTGTTTTTTTTTTTTTTTTTTTTTTTGCTTCAACATGTGCTTCTTACATCCTCCTCAGCCTCATATTATGTACAGAGCTTTGGGTCTTTGTCCTTCTCTCTTCCCCCTGTGACTTACCACTGGGTGAGTTATCTTGCAAACGTGTCTTCGGTTGTCACCTGTGGCCCAGGTAGCTGCTGATGTTTTGATGGGATAAGGAATTGTAGTCTGTGCCCCATAATTTCCCGTCTTATTTACTGCTGTTCTTTCCTTCCTGCTCCTCCCTCTGCTCCCCAGTCCAGCCCTTGACCTGTTGAGGCTTAACCCAGGAGCCTCTTCAAGGTTTTCTTGCTTTGACCAAGGCATCTCTCTGCTTTCTCTTGGCTTTTCTATCATAATAGAGCAATTGCTGGTCTTCAGTTGCACAATCCTAACAGCTTATCCCCAGGCTTTCTCATGTTATGCATTAGAGATTTTTATACGAGAAATCAAGACATCAAGGCTCTTGAACCTACTTGTTCCACTTTGTGCTAACCCCATGCAAGGCTTTGCGTGAAGAGTCCTCATGTGTAGACGCCTACCCAGTATGGTAATTTACAAAAGAGTATAGTACTACTAAGTACTACTTTTGACAATCTTAAACTATAAATGGTGATTGAAAGCAACTTCCTTTGAAGTTCTTCAGCTTCTTTGTACATGGGAGAAAGGTAATGAAGAACAACTTCGTTACAGGTTGGAGAATGCTTTCTATGAGCATGCGCAGAACTACTATTATACAGAAATACGAAGAGTTAAATGTCATAAGGAGTTCTTGAACAAAACCACTCATCAGGTAATCTTACTTTATTTTTGAAATAATATGCAAACTATATTACATGTTACAATATAAAAATAAGGGTTGCTTGTTGTATGAATGTTCTCATTTTTTTCTCTCCCCTCCCCCTTTATTTCCAATAAGAGATTCCTTCTTTCTCTGTGTGGGAAGTAAACTGGGTTTTATTTTCTACAGCTTTAGCTTTGATTTTTGATTTGTTTTTGTTCTTAAGTTTGCCTTCCTCACATCTTAGAGGAAAAGTGACATCTCAAAAATTAAGTTCTTGGATAATGTTCCAGAATTGAAAATCATAATTTTTTAAAATTATCTATATGGTTTAATCTGTCAGAATGTAATATCCTAGCAAGTTGAGAAGTGCTTTCCTGAGAAACTTGGAACTTAAACTTGGACTCAGTTTGGCTTTTAGCTATTGCTTTTCAATTTGTTAAACACCTATTCAAACACACAAACTTTTGATTCAACTGGCAAGCTCTGAACCAACAACCAAAGCTGTTGGTTTAGAGATTTCTTTTTTGGTTGTTACAAAGTTCTCACCTGCTCCATGGTAAAAGTCTTAGTAATAGATTAAATATGGAAAAAGACCATTGCTGAGTAATGGTAGCAGAGAGAACTACTACAAAACTTTTGCCAAAGCAGCTTTTCAGGTAAAGTACTAAATTTCACAGATATTCACAGAATAATCGCCTGCATCTGCTCTGTAGGTAGCAGGTATATTCAGATGTTTATGAATGATGTATACTGGTTGTGTTTTGCAGCTTTTATTTGTTAGACACCAGTTCAAAATAGCATTCTTCAGTGAGCTGAAACAGGATACGCAGAATGCTCTAAAGTAAGGCTTGTGCACCCCCTCCCCCCACTTTTTCCCTCTAAAACATAGATTATGATAAACATTTTCTGGCTTATTATTACCTAAGGAAGGCGTGAATGCAAAGTTATTTAAATAAGTGTGTAAGGGGTGAGTTCTTTACTGGGGAAAACACTCTAACTGGAAGCTTGTCTTCTATTGTCAGTAATTCTGTTCTTAAAGTATTTATTATAATGTACAAATTCATTATCACATACGAATTCACTCTAATTTAAGTATTCATACTTAGAAATTACAGAACTGCATATAATCTTGTGCATGAATTGAGGGCTCATGAAACAAACATGCTGGAAATCAAGACCATGGCTGGATTTATAAACTACAAGGTAACAAGCATACTTCTAATCTTTGACTACATGCGCTTAAAAAAAAATAGTTGATGTTTTTTTTTAATCTGTAAAGGCTTAAATATTGTTTCATGTTGCTTTCAAGGAGACAGATTAGAAATAGCCATCACTGGGTATGAATTTCTTACACTCAGGCTTGCAAAGGCAGTTCTGAATTCCACAAAAGAAAGATCCTTAGCTGAACCTGTGCAGTTCAGGAGTATCTTGAAAGACTGGAGTTAATTTGAGATAGTGTCTTCTGAAGGACTGAGCACCTTTAACTCTCACTTTGTGCAGGGGGAATTAACAATCTGTGACAAAATTTAGGCCAGTGTAGGTTAGATACTGCTTGTTAAGAGGAGGAAATTAACCCTTTGGTCATCTTTTCGGGCTTCTAGGTAAGACAGCACTATCCCACCATTTAAAATGGTCCTGGAGCTGGACTTCATTGAATGTCATAATCTTTTTTGAGGTCTTTACAGGCTTCAAAGATAGTAGTCTTCCTATTGGCTCTGCAATTCTGTCCTGAATTTGGCTGAGTTGTGCACTTTTCCATTGATTATTTGGGGGAGAAGGAGAATAATGTTAGATGAAGTGGAGGACTGCACAGTTTGAGGTGTGATACATTAGGTTTTACTTTTACTTTTCTCCCTCTGTTTTCTCTACCTTATTTGTGCTTTTTAGAACTAACTAAAGTTAGATTTTTTTTTTTTTTTAACAAATCCTTAACAGCCTAACAAAGTACTCTTTTTTTTCTTTTTTTTTCTTCTTCTTTTTTTTTCTTTTTGTGACTTCTTTTAGATCTGTCGTCTCTGTTTTCAGCATAATACTCCGCTGGATGCAATTGCTCAGTTCAGAAAACACATTGACTTATGCAAGAAAAAAATAGGAAGTGCAGAACTGGCTTTTGAGCATGCTGCTTGGATGTCAAAACAGTATGTTTTTTACTTAGTAATGTTTCTTTTACAGTTCCTGTATAACCTTATGATGAAGCTCATTGTTTTATTTGTCTAGGTAAGACATGAATTCTGAGGGTTTTTATCGAAGAAAGAGAGACAGTAGATCATAAAAGCTATATGATGTCATTCTGTTTTGCACTGATGATTGACAGCTTGTCACTGGGAATGAACAGGGTATGACAGATGCAGCCATAGAACTAAGATACTTAAGTTCAGAGAACTATTACCTGTCTTAAGGCTAACCAGAACTTTTAGTGGCAATGTATATTTTGGTTCAAAATTACTGTTTTGTATCTATTCTTATAAGAAATATCTTTGTTGGTTTTTAGGTTTCAGGCTTTTGGTGACCTGTTTGATGAAGCGATTAAGCTGGGGTTGACAGCAATTCAAACTCAGAATCCAGGTTTTTATTACCAGCAGGCAGCCTACTATGCACAGGAACGGAAACAACTAGCAAATATGCTTTGTAACCACGATGTAAGTTTAAAAGCAAACAAAAAGCAAGTAACCAGCTGTTGAATTAGTGGAAAAACCTGTAATACATGTAAATGACATGCACAGGAAAACATGTATCCTTCCCTTACTTTCTAACATACTTGGAAAGATTAGTCCTGAATAAATGAGTTGTTCTATTTATTTGATTCCAAATATTGTTGACACATTTTAAAAATACTTGTAAAAGATTTTATACTTTCTACATCTCTGGCTTTCTATGGCTCAAGCTCGAAAATATACTGTTATATTTTTCCATTATTTCTCCCTACATGTTCCATACCTGTGGTGACTTACAGCAGAGAAACAAGAATATTAGTATTAAAAAAATTATTAAAGTGGGTTTTTTTTTTTGTTTTCTGACATTTGCCTGGCAGAAAGGGCTGAATGGAAAAAGTAGTCCCTACGCTCAGTGATTGTATGTGCTAGTTGTATGTAACTACTTTCCAGCTGATATGTCCTGATTATTCAAGAATGCATTTATTTCTGCTAATGCCTTTTCTTTGTCATTCTTGGAACTAGTTTTAAAAGAATTAACCAGTTTTTCTGTAATTATATCCATAACAAATGAAAATGAATTAACTAGGGTGTCAGATTGAATTAATGAAAAACTTGTAAATGCTTGGGTTTCCTGAAATAACTTCTATACAGGTGTCCTGAAAGGTTAAATATTTTGAAGCAAATTCCTTCATTTGTGTGTGCGTGTATATATTAGAGCATTAGATTACTTCTAATTCTTTAAAACAAACAAACAAAAAACCACCTCTTGTTAATGACTGTTTGCTGAATTTACAGTCCTCTGTGATGTACCCCAATCCGGATCCTCTGGAAACACAGACGGGAATGCTTGACTTCTATGGGCAAAGGCCTTGGCGGCAGGGAATACTAAGTATGTTTCTGTGTCTTATATCTGTGGATTCAGACAAACTTTTTAGTCTCTGATCCTGCCAACTAGCTTAGGCAAAAGTATATGAAAGTATATAACCCCTTTTCCACAGAGTCGTATGCAGGGCTGAGAACTCACTCCCTTCTGTTAGTTGGTGGTGTGAACTGAACAGGTGTCAATCAGAAGTGCAGGAAGTGTTTGGTCTCTGGAGAAAATGAAAAAAGAAACCTCAGAGATTTCTGCAGGGTCAGATCTTCAGCAAAGTTGCATAGGCCATGCTGAAGCCTTTGCTGCTGCTTTGTTGCTACTGCTGCCTGAACTACTTGCATTAAATGTGCTGCAGTAATGTCTGACTAGTGACTGCATAGCTGGAAAGAAAAGTTGCAGAACTTGATACAGCAACATTAATAACATCCCTGTGCATGACGGTTTCAAATTCATCCTGCTATCCATACTATATCTTGTCAGCTGTAGACAGAAACTGATGATGTTTTAGAAAAAACTTTTGGATTTCAAAATGGATTGTGGAGGATGCAATGCCTAGATGTTAAATTGAGAAAGGAAGATGTGCTTTTTTCTATTAAGGAGGATGTTTTCTCATCACTTCAGACTTTGAATGTATAGCTCTGAGCTATGTATGAATACATAAATGATTCTAAAATGCTCATTGCTGACTTGTTTTTGCTTTTCTCGCTTTCTCACTCTCCCTTTGGTCACCTCTCCTTTACTCTCTGTATACTTTTCGGGTTTTGCAACTCTATCACTGCCTTCTTTTAAAAACGTTTTCATTTGCTTTATGTACATACTTGTCCAACCTGTTTTATCTTCAAGTGATTACTGTTTTTAAAATAGTTTTAGAATCTACTGCTTAGATTAATCTACTGGTTAAAATGTGAATTTAAGATTATGTATTCCAGCAGGAGATTTTAGTCTTCTAAAGCTATATACAGTTCCCTGTATGCTGGTGTTCTCTACTGCTAAAGAAACACAAGCTTTGAAGCCTTACCTTGAGATCAGATAGGAAAAAGGATCCAAATTTGTGGTAACATATATGCTTTGAATGTTAACAGATGCAGTCTAAATATYTAGTCATCTTGCAATAGTTTGTTATTTCTGAGCAATTTATTTTTTTTCTTTCTTTCTTTTTCTTAAACAAAAAAAAGATTTGTTCCAGAAATTCACTTTTAGAACACACAGCTCATCTGAATTCTTAAAGCAATATATCCATYTCCTAGGAAAAAGAATGTTTAAGAATCTGAGCATGCCTGAGTTGGTGCTTGCATTACATGTACCTCACCACATAAATCATTCCCCTTGGGCCTTGACAAAATTCCAGTGTAATGGATTTTTCACTGTCTTATGCAGGCTTTGATCTTTCTGATCCTGAAAAAGAGAAGCTGGGGATTTTAGCTCTGCAGCTGAAGGAGAAAGATGTTCTTCACTCAGTAAGTTTTATTATACAAATAAATCTGTTTTATTAACACTATCCTAATGTTAAATATATAGTGATATCAGTACTCTTGGTTTTATCTGTTAGGAGCTAATAATCACTTTGTTGAGTAATGCTGTCGCACAATTCAAGAAATACAAATGTCCAAGAATGAAGAGTCATTTAAGTGAGTATAGATTATCAGATGCATCTTTTAATTAACTTTGCAGAGATTTTCAGTATTGATCTGATACATTTGGTTGGTTGTTATTGTTTTTTATCAGTGGTTCAGATGGGTGAAGAATATTACTATGCCAAGGATTACACCAAAGCTTTGAAGTGAGTACCGCCCCGATCGTTTCTTTAGTATGCTACTTTTCCCACGAAGACCACATACCTTTTTAATATGGAATGATGTTGGAAACTCACTTAAGATGCTTCTAGTATCTGAATTTGATCCAAAAGCAAACTTTGGAGTCGATGGACTCCGCTTACATTAAAGCACAGTGGATATAATGGGTCACTCATTAGATTAGTAAAAATTCCTTCTCTTTGGGGATTTGCCTCATTCAGCAAATAAAAATCCTCTGTGGGGATTTGCCTTACCAAGCAATTTTTAAAATTTTATTTCTAGCTCAGTGGGTGTTGTCTGTTTCAGGAGTGACTTTTGAAACTTGCCTGCTACTTGCAATGAGAATATAATTACACTTAAAGACCTTGAAGTTACGAAATTCAAAATATAAGGAAATGTAACTGAGTTTAATTCTTATTTATATACTAGGGAATTAGCAAAAGGAATTTTATTAGTGCAGTTTTCTGCCATTAATATTAATGGCTACAGAGCTAGGAAAGCTTGAGCTCAGTGCTGATGTGCAACCACTGTCTTGTCTGAACTTGGTATCTTATGTTTAGTTTCTTAACTTTGTATTTTTAGGAGGAAATAGTCAAGGTCATTTTATCTAGGAGTCCCACAATGTTTTGATTAGATTTTGAAGATTGCATTTTGTAAAGGAAGTATGTTGAAGTAACAACTTTGTTGTTACTTGCTGACTAGAAGCTGCATAGAGGAGAAAACAGGCTAGGATAAGTAGGTCAGATTGTATCAAGCCTAACTTTTTTATGAACATTCTCTATTGTTTARAAAGGCACGTTAGGTAGATTTTTCCTAAGCAGGCAGAAGTTGCTGCCTTGAACAGTTAGAGTATATTTAAAAAAAACAAAACAAACCTCTCTGTATTGCTAGTACGAGTGAAAATTGATCAGTGTTAAAGCCATAGTAGGATATGCAGTTTTGCCTGATATAGGCTGATATATGTGATGGTTGTAGATCTTTGAAACTCTTGAAGGAAGCAGAGGATGGGAGATAGAAGGGAAAATAAACACCTCAGCTTAAGGGGCATTAAGATGCTTCTGTTTGGAAGGATCGGGTGACTTTAGTGTGAGCTTTTTGGTTTGTTTTCTCTTGAAGTTTGCAGCATATTCAACATGAAAGCAGGTGTGTGGTTTTTTTTTTTTTTTTTTTTTTTTTTTTTTTTTTTTTTTTTTTTTTTTTTTTTTTTTTTTTTTTTTTTNTTTTAGTACAATGCTGGCCTAAGACTCTTGGTCTCTGTCCAGTTGTTGTTTTGTCAGTCCTTAATGTTAAGACAGGCAACTGGAGGAGTTTCTTCACAGTAACTTTATGCTGATTTCGATAAACCGTTGTCCTATAGGAATAGCTGACTTAACTTTTATCTAGCCTTTGTGTTAGTCAAGAGAACTTCTGTATTAATGATACTGAAGAAACAATCTGAGTTTCTTAAAATACCAGGGTGTATAACTTGTTTTTCTCTCAATTTTAATGCTTTGCAGGTTGTTGGATTATGTTATGTGTGAATATCGCAGTGAAGGATGGTGGACTCTTCTTACTTCCATATTGACCACAGCTCTCAAATGTTCATATCTAATGGCCCAGCTAAAAGACTATATAACATATTCTTTAGAGCTACTGGGCAGAGGTATTCTTTTAAGAAATATACTTAAGTTAACCTATTAAGAAAAAAAWATATATATGTATTTGGAAGTCTGACAGATAGTTGTCAGTGACATAGTTTACAGTACTTCAAATGATTTGACCACAGAAAATTTTATACCTGTGCTGAATTTTGACCTTCTCTCAAGTCAAATTTTCTTGCTCTTCTATTATGAAATTGCTTTGCATTCAAATAGTCTGTCAGGAGATCTGGGGCATAGAGCTTCATTTGAGACAAAGCTGTATAGTTCAAACAATGTAACAGCAGTATCCTAAGCTTTGGGGGCAGGGGGAGAAGTGTAATACAGCTAAAGGGAAAAACATATTTTGCAGTAAATAACAAAAGCCAGGACCATTTTCCTGGACTTTAAAATCCCAAATGTTTCTCAGACTTTTTATTAGAACTCTGCTAATAAAATTTGCATGTGGTATGTTTTAAGAAAAGCAAAAAGTAACTTATTGTAGTGGCACAGTAAATATTCAAGTACTTTGCTTTGTATACTGGCTGTTAATGACAATGCAGGAATAATCTTTGTGCCTTGATTTGCTAACTAATATCATTTTTAGTGTAGGCATGGTAAAAATGGTTTGCATCTTCTGTTAGTCTGTCCACCCAGCTTTATATAGAGGGATAATTAGTGAGATAAACCTACCTTTACTCATCTTCAAGAGAAAAATGTTTGTTTTTAATTAGTTTTTTCCCTCTTTTTCTTTTCATCTCCTTGAGCTGCTGTTCTTTGTTTTTGTGTGAGCTTACCTTTTCCAGTGTCCCAAACTGTTCTGTTTTCTACTCTTCCTTCAGTTTTTAAACAGAAATAGCAAGAAGCTATAGGCATTATTCACTTGGGGTTTTCCTCTGGTAGCTTATGAAATACTTGCCTAACCAAAGATTATTTTGCTCAGTTCCAGTGAAAATAAGAGAAAACACTTTAAATGGGGGGACTTCTGAAAAACTCAAGTACTTAGTTATTTGCTGTTAGATGTTTCATGCAGGTTTTTTTTTTTTGACAGTGCAAACTAAAGGAAGGGTTTATTTTTAAATAAAAAACAGTAAGAGGACTTTGTAATCTTGTTTGTTCTGTTTGCTAGCATCCACCCTTAAAGAAGACCAGAAATCTCGAATAGAAAAAAATCTGATAAAAGTTCTAATGGCAAGTGGCAAAACACTTCTTTCTCTTTTAGATATTCTTAAGGGGGAGTCAGTGTTTGGCAACCTTCTTTTAATTTGTAATTTTCTCTCTGGATACAGAATGAGAGCCCTGATCCTGAACCTGATTGTGACGCTACTGCTGTGAAAGCATCGCAGAAATTGTGGGCTGACCGTGTTTCCTTGGCAGGCAGTAATGTTTTTACAATAGAAGTCCAGGATTTTATACCATTTGGTAAGTAATAAAGCTTCAAGCAAACTTGCACCAAATTCTAAATTTGGACATAATTATATTTTGGAAATAAATAATTAGGAATAATTATGCAGTGTTCATTAAAGCCAGTAACATGGAATCTCTTGTACCAGCACTGTTCTGTTCTAAATCACTAAGATAAGATAGATCACTGGCTTCTCATGATTCCTTGACTCACAACATCAAGAGGAATCATTTGAGTGTTGTGTTTGAAGAAAAACCTCTCAACTTCCAACTGAGGCTACCTATGCTTTTAAATAAAGTAGAAATAGTAAGAATTTGCTCTTTGAGAGACTTTTGTAACTTTGGTGTGCTTTGAAGCAGAATTCTGCTGAAGGGGGACAGAGTGTATGCAAAGTAATACCTCTCATGGAAAGGGGGCATGAGTGAGCGCTACCTACAGGAAAAAAATGTAATAAGAGTCTAAGTTTGTTTGTTTGTTTTGGTTTGTTCTTTTTTTTTTTTTTTTCTTTTTTCTGCTGAACATCTGTCTTCACCTCTCTGCCACAAAGTTTTGAGCAGAATTCTGCCAAGTACTAGTGTTTTGCTCTTTGAGAGACTTTTGTAACTTTGGTGT
>NW_020451008.1:156754-179604 GCF_003343035.1 Apteryx rowi
TTTTTTTTTTTTTTTTTTTTTTTAATTCTAGTGCAGTGCAAAGCAAAATTTTTTGCTCCAAGTTTTCACGTTGATGTTCCTGTGCAGTTTGATATATACTTGAAAGCTGATTGTCCTCATCCTATCAGGTTTTCTAAGCTCTGCATCAGTTTCAATAACCAGGTAACTATGTTTGTTCTAACTCAATAAATATTATAAGAATGCAATAATATTTTTTACAATTTTGGAAAAGAACTTTCAAATTTTTTTGTTTTAAGATGACTGTTAATATTTCAGTTGGAAAGCTGTTTTTGCTTTTGGCATTATCTTTATCCCTTTGGACAGCTATATTGGTATCATGATAAAACTCCCAAATGCAGTTTAATTAGTATGTATATATCATCTTTGTTCTTCTACGAAGGTCTCTAAAGTGATCCTTCTGAAACTTTAATGTCGTCTTTCTCTTGATGTTTTTATATGAAGTTACATTAGTTAATATAATTGGTATTTAATATCAAAAAAATTCACTCTTCTTAAGTCTAGTTTTAGTAGAGTGAAAAGTAGCAAGAACTAATATAGTTTGATCTGGTAACAGAGCCTTAACATTCACTATGCTACCATTTATCTATAAAAATGTATTAAACCTATAACTATCAACTCTTTTCCCCATTCTTCTATATTAGGATTACAATCAGTACTGTGTGGTAGAAGAAGCCTATCAAAAAAGTGATATTCTAGAACAGTCATCACAAGGAACAATGTGCTTGGTTCCTGGCAAAACAAGAAAGTTTACTTTCAAATTTGTTGCAAAAACTGAAGATGTAGGAAAGAAGATTGAGGTTTGTCAATTTGTTTTGCACCTTTCCCACTGATATTTACAAAGAATGACAAAGCATCTCTAATTCAGCACCAGTTACTAACGTCACTGGGGTTTCAAAATGTTTGAAATTTATTACTCCTGAAATTAAATGTCAAAACTGAGAATAAAAATTTTTTTGAGCAATACCAAAGCAAAAGGAAATCACAAAAACTTAAGTACTGTTTCAAGGTTTTTTTTAAATATATGTAACGTGTCAGAAAGCACTGTGGAACTGAGGGAGTGTAGGAAACTACAAAAGACTGTATTGCGCACACATTGGCATGTATACTTTTTCCACCACAATTTCCTTAATTGAAATTCTGTAGTGCTGCTGTGGAGACTTTGCTCTCCAAAGCTGCCAGAAGCTTTCTGGTGATATGCATCTTTATTGGGGCTGTGTATGTTGGAAAATTACATTCTTACAGTGGGTGATCTGAGGACAAAAGGCAGGGGAAATTATCAGTATGTGTTTGAATTCATATATATCAGATCACCTCTGTGGATTTGATCCTGGGAAGTGACTCTGGTAGATGTGTGATTCTGAATTGGCGGGGAGGAGGCGGAGATGCTGCTTCACCTCAAGAAGCATTGCAGGCAGCCCGTTCCTTCAGGCGAAGACCTAAGCTTCCAGATAATGAAGTTCACTGGGACAGTTTGACTGTTCAGGCAAGCACTATGTAAGTAAAAACTTGAAAATACTTATGATGTGTCATTATGTGATTCTTGCAAACTCCTAATCATTCTGTATAAAAGAAGCAGAAAGACTTGTTTGGACTTCCTTAAAAAGATGTCCTTGCCTAACTGACTGGGGATAAGTTGATACCTATCTTAATTCTTTAGGACTTTAGAGCTCCCAGATAGCAAGAGGTATAGAAAAAGCTTGCCCTCGTCTCGGAGCGTACCAAATCCACTTTTTCTCCTTCACCTAACTGTTAGGCAGACTTTTCCCTGCTTTTTGTGCAAACTAGAAAGTTACTCATTGCTTTTACAGAAGAATACACATATGCAGGCATGTGCACACAGGTGTGTGCACACAATTCCTAAGAAACTATATTGGGAAATAATCATTAATAAATAGGCTGATAGTAGGTGTTTTCAGAAAAACTAAATCTGTTTGCTGTTAGTGGTGGTGGGGTTGTCTTTCTTGGCAGAAAAACTGAACTTCTAATGTATGGATGTTCCAATTAATTTTTGTAGAGTACCTCCCATCATATTGCTTTTCAGGAATCTCACGTCTCCTGACTGGGTATGCTATGGTTGTCAGAACTCTCTTTGAACAGTCAACTGTTTTGATCTCCTGTAAACTAGTCTTAAATTCGTTATTTAAGAAACATGCAATAACTCAGTCTTTTCTCTTGAAGGATTATTTCTAGAGTGCCAAACATTTCTGTTCACCTCCATCATGAACCTCCGGCTCTGACTAATGAAATTTATTGTTTGATTGTGACAGTCCAGTCACATGAGGAGACAGTTGCCAAAGATGTTAAGCTTACTGCAGGTTTAAAGCCAGGTATTTAGTGGTGTGTGGGTTTTCTCACTTGTTTACTCCAGCAGGATCCTCATTGACTCCCTTTTCTCAATGCTATGCAGAGAACTGTAATAAATGGCTCTCCTGTCATACTTAAGTGTCAAACCAAGATAAGGTTGGGAATGGTGAGATAATAGTGATAAGAACAACAGTTGACAGACTCATTCAGTTGTAGTTATTTTAATTGCTATTTGTCAGTAGTGTTTTTGTGGGTCTTATGAAAAGATAAGTTTTCACATGAGTTTGAAAGAGAATGTGGAACTTTTTATTTAATTCACTTGTAAATAACTTTCTCTTCCCAAGAAAATGTAATAGATTTTTCTTGCTGAAGTGAAAGTATCAGATGGAGCTAGATAAATATTTTCTTCAATATTATCATCTGGGGGGGGGGGGTCACCTGGAAAATGTTGCTTGGTTTTTAAAACACTTGAAATTAGGGGAGAGGTGGAGAATTGCAACTGTATTCCTTTGAATGAAAAGGAAAAAATGAAAATATTGTGTGTTAAATTCTAGTTAGCTGTGTGTAGTTATTCTTGACAATTTTCAAAATATGAAGTCCAAATGTTATACTCAGTATGACTGCTTGTATCCTATATGCCAGGGGCTTAAAAATATTTTTGCCTTTTGGATAACTGCTACAAGATGTACTGTGTAATCTAAAATAGAACCACATACCCTATACACTTGTACAGTTTATTAATGTCAGTAGGATATTCTTTGAACTTATTTAATTGGATGTTTGTGCTGAGCTGCTGATGCAGTGTTTAAGATTCTGTCTTGATTTTCCCCTTGATCTTGAATCTTAACTTGATGTACAGGGTTATTCTGGGCTTCCTGACATTTCATTTATACAAAAGATGATATATTTTCCACAGTTGCAACTTATTGGCAAGATGTAACTTGTTTTTCTTTGAAAATGATCCCATATGATCTTTGTAGCTCCATTATTCTAGTCAACCCGTAAATGAAGAATAATGTCATTTAACATCTATATATCTTTCTTACATATTTTCGATGTAGTTTGGAAGAACAGTTTTTAAAAGGTTTGAAAGCATTAAGCTCTGCACTTGAAAATAGAAGAATCACAGAACTGTGAAACTTGCATTTTACTTTGCCTTTCCTTGCTTGCTGGTATACGTTGCCAAGAAAAGCTTGGATCACATAACCATATTGTGCTTTGTATATGGTAGGGAACATCTAGCTATGGCTTTTGATCTTGAGATTTTCTGGCCTAAATAGTCGAAATGAAAATCTTTCAGGAGAAAGGTCTATTGGATGTAAATTCTCCAATTTAGCAAACTTGAGGTGCTGTCAGATATATCTATTTGTAGATCTTCCTGCTGGTACTTTTGAAGGCTTCTCTCAACCAAATGAACAATGTTAATTTGTAGTGTGTTGCTTTTTGAGATAAATACCTTAATGTTTTTAGATGCTGCTATTTGCTTCAGTGATTTAAAGCAACATAAACTATTAAAGCCTCTGTGGATATGARGACTATTTTTAATTTTAGGGCAAGATGCCAACCTGACTCAGAAAACTCAGGTGACTCTTCATGGGACAGAAGCATGTGATGACTCCTTTCCTGCATTGCTTCCTGATATCCCTATAGGAGACTTGCAACCGGGGGAAAAGGTAAATACATCAACCTTTTTTCTATATCATAGTTAAGAAAATGAGTATCAACGAATAAAGGACTTTCATGCAGAAGAGTTTATATTTAGTTTCAGATATTTGAACTGATAAATGAAATACTTAAGGCATGTTTTGCCTAGTGTTTACTTGTAGTTTAGTATTCCTTTAGCTAGGTTCCCTTTTGGACTGAATTTGGAAATAACATATATTCTGGGATATAAGGGTGAAGGTTAAAACATAAATTTTAAGGAGGCTAATTTCAACTTAGTTAAATGCATTGGCTAATGGACAGTGGATAATAGCAGAATCATCCTTGTGGCATGGGTAGAGGCTCAAATCTGCAGATGTTACACTGAACTGAAATTCTGACTAGTAAATGAGAAGTTGTGTATATCATGTAATACCTAATAATGACTCTGGTCTTGCATTGCTTCCCTACTGATGTTCACCTGCTATTTAACAAGGGGAACTGTGCTGCTACTAAGTATTAAAATCATAGACTGCATGGTTGAGATAGTACAGTGTAATAGATTCTTTGTAGTCGAAAATAGTCATTCTAGTATTGCACTCTAAGATGATCATTTAACAAATTCAGGACAGCTCTAGGCATATTGAGTACATTTTAAGTATTGCTTAGCTCATTTTTGTCTCCTTTATTTTGTAGATGGAAAAAGCAATATACATTCGTTGTGGAACAGTTGGTGCAAGGATGTTTCTGGTTTATATTTCCTACTTAATCACTACTACTGTTGAAGAGAAAGAAATCCTCTGCAAGTGCCACCGGGTATGACATAAAAAATGCATCAGTTCCTGGAGATATATAACCTTTAGATTAAGGATCTATTTCTTGCAGTTCATTAATGTAAATCCAGAATTCTTAGAAGCATTTCCAGTATGTAGAAAAACTGCAAAATCAGCAGTATATTTAGTAATCCACTGAATGGATGGATGGCAAAACAGTTTGTACATGGGTAAATGTCCAGAACATTCAAAACAAAGTGGAAGTGCAATGCACAGACAGATTTGTGTAGTAGAAGAAGTAATGCAATTTCTATGCTGAAGGAAATGCTTATATTTATAGTATCATTTGCTTCGTGAGAAGAGAGAAGTTAACTGTGTTCTTTCATAGGTAATTCTCAACACAAAACCTAATAGGACCAATACATTTTGAGAAGATAATTTTAGTCGATGGATTTTATTGAAAAGTTTTGTGGATTTTTTAGTTTTTGGTTTTTTTAACAAGAGAGTTTAGAAGGTTGGGGGAGAAAAGCTGATGCAAGTGCTCAATATTTTGAGGTGATTCACCTTCTCGTGAATGTGGTAGAAGAATATGAAACTGTTTTTGAGGGATGTACTTAATATTAGAGCAGTGAAGGGGTTGCATGTGAGTTAGTGTCCTCTGTATCTCACACGTGATACTACCAATTTCTATTGTCAGATAAAAAATCTAGTTTCCCGTATTTCATCTAGATTAATAGTTTAATGCTTTCGTATTTCACTATCAATTATTGTTTACACCAGTGTTGATTTGTGAAATGCACAAAATAGGCAAGCTTGCAAATTAAGTGTTTATGAGGAAAACATTTGTCTGTTCTACCAAGCATGAACAGAAAAGTGTTGGAAGAGAGCTGCAGTACATTGGATTCACTTAAAACATGATTTTATTTTTTTAAGAAACTTTATTCAGAACTGACATCTAATATGAACAATTGTTCATCTTTTTTCTTTTTTCTTGTATATAATCCTGATTATGAATTAATCATACTAAAATAATTCACGACACTCTATAGTGGTAAAATGACTCTTAATGGGGTAGAGAGGAAGAAAACTGTCACACTCTTTTCGGAATTAGGGTGAGCACCTTCGTAAGTGTATAATCAGAAGAAAAGAATTCTATCTTTGCTCTCAAAAAATGATCACTGATGGATTCTGCCCTGGGGAGAACTTAGATAAAATGGTGTTAAAAGTAAGCTTACTCTTAATTTGACATCAGTGGCCAGGTCCGAAACTGAATATAACTTTTTCTTTTTCTCCCCCCGCCCTGTTCCTCCCACACTGTTCATTACCTATACAGGATGAAACTGTAACTATAGAAACAGTATTTCCATTTGATGTTGCTGTCAAATTTGTCTCCACAAAGGTACGTGTTCAAAAAAATCATTTATATTTTGGAATCACACCACTTCCATTGTCATATCCTGTTTAGTTAAAAAATGACACTTCTTGTGTCTGTCTTGGCAGTTGGAACACTTGGACAGGGTCTTTGCGGATATACCGTTCTTACTGATGACAGACATTCTGAGTGCCTCTCCTTGGCCTCTCGCTATTGTGACCAGCCAGCTACAGCTTTCAGCTGCCATGACCCCAGTAGATCAGCTAGAGTCTTACGTGGAAAATGGTAAGTTTTCTTAGGCTGTACTTGCTTTTTGAAGGTATTTTTTGCTTGAGCTAAGAGCGAGAGGGATATTTTTAAAACAGTATTTGTTTGTCAATGGCAAACTCTAAATAGAAAAAAGTTGCTGAATACCTCAGCTGCTTGATAAAACACACTGTAGACAGCAGTAAATTTAAAAACTGTGGTTTTCCTTCACTGGATCTGGTAAATAAAATTGATCAGTAGATGGTAACCAAAATTCTAAATATAACAGATGCAAGGGAAAGCACCTGAGAATACTCCTGATGTGCAACTTCTTAAGTGTTCRTATGAAAAGATACTCAATGTTTCCAGTTTTAATGGACTTCAGGTACCTTCCAGAATGCAAACACTTTAGATGCTGCCTCTATCAAGTGTTAAAGGCTAAAGGGGTCCATGTCCATGGCTTCACAGTCATGAAACTTAAAAATGTGAAGCTAAACAGAGTAACCTAAAAAGAATGATTAGAAGTAAGCATCCTTTTTTATATTAACACATTTTAATAGCTTACTACTTAAATGTAAAAATTATCTTACAGATTCCAACCTTTAAGAACTCTGTATGCTAACTTTTAAAGTCAGATATATGGAGTAATTTACAGTAGAGCTGATCAAAAGTCTTCCCACAGGACAATGTCTTTGCTTTTGCTGAGTCAACAGGGACGTGAAAACATGTCTGTCTTATCAAAATGTAGAGTACAAATGAGGCAGCCTGGATGGCTGCCTGATCATGGGGCAGCTGTCTGCTCACTTAATCAAGGGCTTGCAAGACTGCAGTTCCTTTTTAGTTGAATCTATAAAGAGGGTGCCTGGCAAAGCAATGATTTCCCCAGGTCTTTTAGTCACCAAAGTATGAGGTTTCATATTTTGCTTTGGCACTTTGTGCTCCTTGACTACCAGTGGACACCTCTAAAGAGCTAACAGTCAGGAGTTATTAAACCCCCACACACCAACTATTTAGCTGCCCAGCTTTTGGGTCTATTTGGTGGTGGCTGTTGTGTTTTTTCCCCTTATAAGACTTAATAAAGATTCCTTTAATTATTACTTTGACTAAAACTTCTGTTTTGTTAGTGCTTATATTTTCTTTTTCTTTTTTTTAAAGCACGCTCTGAGTGAAAAAGTAGTTGTTCTCTGTCCTAAAGGAATTTTAAAAAAAAAAAAAAAAAAAGGCGAGTAGACTTTCTTGTTATGTTCTCTCTCTTCCCCGAACCCTAGCAATAAAAATATGTCTGGGTGGGAGAGAAGAAATGTCCACATATCTTTTTATTTTAAAACATAAGAGGGTTGATGCYGAAATCTTGGAATTTGCTATGAAAGAAGTGTAGAATCTGAAGAATTTGAACTGGTGTTACTTGCCATTTTTTTTCCATATGAACTCTAAATATGCGATTGCTTGTTCTGTATAGACATGAAAGACCTCAGGATGCTATTCAGAAAATAAACTGTCATATGTTTGTATGTGCAACACTTCCATGTGTCAGGATACTTCTAGATTTATTGAATTCTTATACTATGCAGGTATAGTTTGCAAAGCACTTTTAGGCCCTTCAGACTGAACAGTTTTGTATCTGTGTGTAATATTGGATTTTAAGACTTAGTGGCTTCTGTAGTAACAATTGCTCTTTGATTTTAAACAAAATCTTGCTGATAGTTGTTTTACAGACAGGTGAGAGTGCCAGTGAATGCTTTTGCCTTCGATGTCCTCCAGTTAGTAATGCTGGTGGAGTGGCAACTGGATGTTATATCATTTCCTGGAAGAGGTAGGTATCTCTTGGCCTGGGGTGGGGTGGGGGGGAAGGAGAAATTGGTTTGGTTTGGGGGTGACGGTGGTTTTTGGCTGCTTTGTTTGCTTGTTATTTCTGTAACAAGCACTGTCTAGACTTTGTATCTCAATAATTACTGATTCTGAGTCACTTTTTAGACTTCTGAGCAAATACATATTCACTTACAAAGTAAATGTTATGTGGTCATGGTTTTAGCATTCCATGAAGCTTTCTTCCTTAGAAGATCTTAAGCTGATTGCAAAGCTTTTTTTTGTCACCACCTTCCACTCCCTGCTTTCTCCAGCCATGAGGTATTTCACTTGAGAAGCCATGTTAAAGAAATAGTTTTTTGATGTTAAAAACAAACAAACACTTTTAAGATGAGAAAACTAAATGATTTCTCACCCTAGTTTAACTCATTTGGTTTTTGAAAACAAATACTTAGATATATCTGTCTTCTAGTTTTTTGTTTTGTTTAGACAGAGAACTGTTTACTGATTCTGTTTGCCTATTGCTATTTTCTCTTATGTTTTTTCTCACTTCCAACAATCCAATATAAAGTTTTGGGCTTTTTTTTAAAGCCATCAGAGTTACTATAATTTTAGTTTATTGGATAACACATATAAGCGATGTTCTTTTGGCTTACTGACTTGATGTTTAATGTTATATAACTTTCAATATGGTCTGTTTGACTTTTTCCTGCAGAAGTTCACCTGTGGAAAGTGTACCTGTTGTTAGTACAGTGATCACTCTACCACATGTGATTGTAGAGAGCATTCCCCTCCATGTTAATGCAGGTAATATTAATTGGCAGCATATATGGCCCAATTAAAATTTTTAGATTTTCTTAACTGAACAGCTGTAGAGTCTTACAACATCCAAAATTTGCATTCACTGTAGCACAAGATAGAAAACTGCTGATGGATATTCTGGGGCCAGTGGAAGAAAATGTATCATCACTTAGATTGCCCCAAGCCTTGCTCCTCTTCCCACTCCTCAGTTGCAGGAAAGTTAAGCGAATGTGTTCTCTTAGAAGCTACAAATGGAACAACTTGTGTTACATGGCAGCACAGAGACCACAGTTGCCTCTGCTGAAGCTACCTTTCCCATAGGTCTTTCTAGACTCTTGTGGCAAGAATTGTTCCATCCACCCACAGCCTGGCAGCATCACAGGAAAGAAACAGCCTGGAGTATTGGAACTGCCTGTGGGCAGGTGAACTATTTCTCTTCTGGCACTTCACCGGCACAAGAGCAGAGTGGGAGTGCAGAGCTCACAGAAAACATAAAAATTTAGTGGGAAAGGATGATGGGGGAGCCTCAGTACAAACGAGACTAAACTGAAGAAAGCATAGAAATTTAAGTAGCATCCTGACAATATCTGATAAGGTTTTGGTAAGCTGAAAATAGCCAATGGCAGTGGCCATAGTGATTCCCAATCTGCATTCCTGTGTAGTGTAAACAGTTGGGGGTTTTATAACTTAAGTGTTGTGGAAGTGTTACTGAAAAATGGTAATGAAGTTGTGATCTGTTTCTTAGTCTTTTTTTCTGAAAAATCTCATCAGAAATACTTCAGATGCCTAGTTATTGTAACTTTTTTCCAAGCTTTTCATTGCTCTTTGAGCTGGACTTATTTATTAAACTTTTAAAACTTTCTTTCCAAAGATCTTCCATCATTTGGTCGAGTCCGAGAATCCCTCCCTGTCAGATATCACCTGCAAAATAAGACCAATTTAGTCCAGGATGTGGAGGTGTCAGTGGAACCCAGTGATGCCTTCATGTTCTCTGGCCTAAAGCAGGTACAAAAATGTCACATCTACAGATCCTGTTGCCTTAACTGATAGTGAAGAATATGTGGATTAGATTTACACTGATATGCAGAGAAGACAATCACAGAATTATTTTGTAAATTTTTGAAGTATGGTAAGCAGAAGAATGATAAATTTGGTAAATTCTGTATGGAGGAAAGCATGCATACAGGCCCCTTTTAAAGAAGGGCTAAATGGAAGCCTAACTAGGAGCTGTTTGACACGTTGTCTGTATGTAACATTGGGTTTCGGAATGAAAGTAACAGTTTTAATTAGAAGAGGAAAGTAGTTGCATTATTTTAAAAGTCAGAGACTGTAAACAATGAATAAATAGAAAACTGCTTTCTGTCACAGACCTGTATACGGAGGTTTTTTGTTTGCTTGTTTAGATCCGATTGCGAATTCTTCCTGGCACACAGCAGGAAATGTTATACAACTTTTATCCTCTGATGGCTGGATATCAGCAGTTACCATCTCTTCATATTAACTTGATGCGATTCCCAAACTTCACTGATCAGTTGCTCAGACGATTCATACCTACACACATTTTTGTAAAGGTAAGACTGTGAGAAGCTTCTTGTGTTTGAAGGGCTCCCTGTAGGGCTGCTTTCTTTTTGAGGACTACCATCCTAGCTCTGTTGAAAGCTGACCACTTCTCAGCAGACTAAAATGGACAGTTAGTAACTGAGTTATTTGCTTTGGAAAGTCTTGGGTTGTGAATGTGTGATGACCTGTGCATTGCTGCTGTCAAACAAAATCCTTAGGAGACTTGTTTATGTATAAGCAGGACATATGTGTGCAACAGGCACTTGGTTAAAATTAGATCAAATAGCTGAATGTACTTAGCCTGTTGTTAGTTGGCTTACTTTATAAAATGAGTATTAAAATTGTCCATTCTTTGAGTACAGTGGAAGAAGCTAAATGTAATGAAGTATTTTAATACTATAATTTGTAGCACTCTTGAAAATAAGAAATGTTTGAGCACTCAATGTGACTTTTAAGTTCAGAAACATTTAGCATCCTACACCTCCCTAAATAACTTCTAAAGACACATCCTCTCAGTGAATCATTCTCAAGATGTTTTTTTTTCTTTTTAACTGGTGCAGCTCTGAAGGCAGTTCAATCACATCATGATAAATACATCTTATGCACTTTTTTCAGAGTATTTTTTCAGAGTAGGTTAAATCCAGTAACCTAAAACACTGCGTTCTTCTGCTGTTTCTGTCTCCAGAGTATTGTATTGACTTTTAGCAAGTGAGCCTGGAGAGTTCGTTCATGTTATTTGAGATGGGCTTGTTCTGACATCTATAATCCTGTTTCCTGGAAACAGGCCTGGCATTCTTTCAATTTTATTTCAGCCAAAAGAGCTAGGCAAAACTTAATTTTTATATATGCTGTCAATCAATGACTCTTCTAGATTGGTTATCAGGATGTTCTCTTAATACAGAAGGCTTTTTTCTTCAGAAGTGAGGTTCTCCACACCCCTATTTACATGAGTACATCCTGGGATTTTGAATTCTTTGCTTTCTTGTTGGAGTTGTCAGAACCTCAAAGAACCCTGTTGTAATGATGCTTTTTTTTCTTTTCTTCAAAACTTCCTCACTGTCTCCCATCTCTTGTGATTCTGCTTAAGATTCTTCCAAGAAACTTTCAATGTTACTTCCTTTTCATGCACTTATTATCAATTTTTTTATACTGAAGTAATACTTGGAGAACTTYAATCATCCAGGCCTTGTGCTAAGTTATTCAAACATGTAAGGAGATGCCCTTGGTGTTTAATAGGGTGGTTGTAAGGAGCTAAGGCCTGCTACCAAGTACTGACAGGGCCAAAGTGAAATTCCAGTGGGATGTGCTCCATAAAAGCCCTACTATTAGAAACCCTTAGAAACAAGGATAGACTTAATGCCACAATTGTTTTTTTCACCTAGAGTGATCAACATGATATATTACTAAGTGAGTTTCACAACAACTCTAGTCTTTTGTGTTTTTAAACTCTATTTTTATTTCCTCAAAGCCTCAGGGTCGACAAGGAGATGATAACTCAATTGCAGCTGCATAACTCGGAGACTTGTACCTCTGCACTTAAAGAAAATGAGATGTTGCACAGAATGTATAAAACTCGCTTTGGAAATATGGCTTTGATAAAACCATAAGGATTAAATTTTATTTTTAGATTACAACTCAGCAGAACTAACGTTTTAAAACATCTAGTCTTTGATACTTTAATGGATAAACATGGAAAAGTTGGTGCTTTATTTAACATGAACATTCTTTCTTTTGAAATTAACTTTGTGAACGTCATACTCTTAAAAGTATTATTTTATAGGCATATTAAATGTCTGGAGTATTTAAGAAAAAAAAGAAAAAAAATGCAAATTAATTTGACCAAAACAAAAAGACATTTTCATAATCAATGGTAGGTTGAAGTGCAAAATTTGTACTTACTATTACTGGGATTTACAGCACTGAAAATGATCATCCTTTGCAGAAGTGTGTTCTGTGCCACCTGTGTTGAGGGCAGAACAGGGTGTGCAGTTACATAGAGCTACAAATGATTAACCTGTACTGTTGGGATCAAGTGGCTTACTCTTTAAAACCGTAAATCTAAAAGGCACTATTTCTCCTGTGTAAGCCATACATCAGAAATTGAGTTCAGCAACAGCTAGTCTGATGAATGAGGAGACTCATAACAGCTGGACCATCCAAACTCACCTTGATATCATTTGGATTATTTTTACACACAGTTTCTAGATTGAAGATGTCTTGAYAGTCTGCTGTGTGAATGCAAAAACTGGATGTCCTGCTGCTGTACAACTTCAGATGAACTGGTGTTTAAAATACAGTAAATCATGTATATATTAAAAAAATGCATTGTGAAAACTTCAGTTGTTTAACTTTCTAAATAATTACATTTTGATTGCTTGGAAAATACCTTATTTATTGTCAAAGTGAAGTTCTAATAAACAGCTTGTAACAGAGTACTTCTGAAACTGTGTCCTTAATTGTATTGTTTTCATAGCTGTTGTTTCATAGCTGTTTGCTGTTGTAGGCAGATACTTTTACTTATAGCACTAAAGTCCAGACCAACAGCTCCAACACTTGAGCAAAAGTGTTAGACAAGTGTGTAAACATTCCTTACTGGTGGAAGGAGTGTAGGCTAATTGGCTGTGTGGGGGAAAAAAAAAAAAAATATATATATATATATATGAGCATGTATAGCCTTTCTGTGGAGTACAGATGAAGTTATTTAACTAAGAGGTGGTTGTTGTTAGGTATTAGTACAGAAGAGAAAAAGATGACTGAAAAACCTTGCTGGGAAGAGCAAATTAAAATCTTCAGATTTTTTTTTTATGCTTTGCTGAAGTGATATGAATTAAGTGGCAGACCTGGAACAGGTATCTTATTTCTGGTCTCCATTTAAAAGACAAGAGTGGAAAATGTATTTCACTTCCAGATTTATTTATTTTTTTAAGCAGCTACTCAGATTACAGTAACTCTGACATCTATGCTACTGCTTCTTGAAAGAAATGTTGATGCAAGTATACGTTAGAGAACTGGGACACCTTTTTACTTTTTTCTTCCTGAAACAGTCTTAACAGCTAAATGATTTGAATTCCTTTTGGAAAGAGGTGAGCATAAAATGCTTTCTTGATTATAGCAATATGAGAGTCTAAGTGAACTGTGTAAATTAGTTTTTATTTAAAATGGTGAGTAGTAATTGTAGGCATTGTCTAAAAATAATACAGAAATGCAAATATCCTACATCATGTAGGAAAAAGTACTTATTACTTTGCTGTAGTTGTAATTTATATTCTTTTTTCATTCCATTCTCAAAGAGAATCTTTTCTTGTTTTGTTTGATCTTATTATAGCTGTAAAAACTACAAAGCAAAGATCTTGTCTTATTTGTCTGTAAAGTACTAGACACACCTTTTAATCTGTGTAAATGACTGATGTCAAGCAGAAACCACCTTTCTAAAAACACTTGAAGTGATTAATGATGACTATTTTCCTGACTCATAAGACTGTAATACTGAGGGGAATATCTGATTCCTAACAAATCCCATTAGAGGTCTTGAGATGGCATGTATATTCATGTGTAAGTGCAGCTTTTTATCACTTACTGTGTTTTGATGAGCATCATTTAAACTTCAGTTCAATGGATACTACTTAGATGTAGTTTATTTTAATTGGAACTAATTAAGCATCAGAGAAAAGAGAAGCTATTTTTAGACCAGTTTAAAAATAACTTTCAAGGTGGGGGGGGTGGGAAGGGAAGAAGGCAGTGATCAACATGTTGAGGCTGCTACTGAGGTGGAGACAGTGCTAGCAATATCCTTTCTTTCCCTCTTTATGCTACTAAGTGTGTGAGAGCAGAAGAACATGTCCCATCACCTTGGATCTCCTGGCCTGAAGTGATGTCTGGAGCAAAACAAGGTACTCTGGCCCTTCTTCATTGCTTCTGGCCACTGAACCTCTAGTTAAAAAGTTCAGGAAAAGCGAAGGATTTAATTCCAGATTGGTCTTTATGGTCTTGCGCTATGCCTTCTCTGATCTCTGGCTTACAGAAGGGTTTTGGAAGGTCCATCGGCTTGCTTTGGCATGTACTAGAGAACAAGATATTTCTTAATCTCTCTCTGAGCTTTCTCTGACTTGACATGGGAACTTAGAAGTCTCCAGGTAAAAATACTTCTGCCTTGACTCTCCTTCAGGTTTGAGGTTCCTGTGTGTAGAGGAGAAGTTACCTCAAAGATAGATTTCCCCCMCACACACCCCCCAAATTTCCTCATTCCTTAACCCTGCTTGACTGCTTCCTTTTCTGAGAAACAGTGAGCTGCTGCTCCTTCATAGCTCTTCAGTGAACAAGTCAGGCTAAGTAAGAGACTGGACCAACAGAACATATGTAACCTACCTTCTCTGCCCTCCTACAGGGACCCTTTTCACAAGAGACTGACAGGGCTACAAGAGTAGTAATCTTTGCTCTAATTCAAGGGCTAGGTATTTCACCCAATTTACTGAAAAAGAGGATAGAGACCCCTGCAGGACTTGTGATTAAGTGTCAGCTGTCTCAAATTCAGGGTGATGAGGTTGATTGCATCTCTCAACTTGCAGGATGTCGGGTATGCCCTGACAGACCTTTGCCCAGTGGTGTACTGAGGCAGTTTCTACTAGCCTAATATGTTTGTCTCATGTTTGCCTCACCACAACAGGTCGTAAAATAGTTCATGTTTATATCACCTTTTACCTCACCAAGAACATTGTTTTTTGATAATGTAAAGGGCTGCTGGCAGTGAGATGTGTAGTGAATAAAAATTAGGATGCATCTTAATTAACCATTGTGTTTAAGGAAGAGTCAGAAAGGAAATTTATAAAACATGTAAAATTGGATATTTTTAAGAGAACTAGTTGTTTGGAGCACTCACCAGTGATGCTTCTGGGACTCTCAGCCTCGTAAAACCGGGTAAAGGGAAAATAGTTATCAAGTGGTTTGAGTTTCTGCTAAAGTTTTAAAACAACCCCCCCCACCACCAACCAATTAGGGTTTAAGTAAGTGACCAGAAACAAACTTAGCAGATGTAATAAGTGCTCACTGGGAACTGTTTAATCCTGTTTGATTTGAGGACTGGTATGCTTGGCTATGCTTTTATGCAGTACAGAGATGACTTGAGATAGTATGGATATGGAGTGGTCCTGAGATATGTAAACTGATTAAAATCTATCCTTGCTGTTCTGCTCTGCTTCTCTGATACTGGAAATCTCTCTATGGGCAGGGGTGCCATCCATGTAGAACATGGCCATCTCCTTCCTCTGCTGGCAGGGGGAGAGTCAGGTGGGAGCCAGGTCCCAAGGAGGTTGTGTTTTGCTGAGTCTGTGAGCTCGCAGGAGCTCTGTGCATTCCTGCTGTGCATCAGGATCAGCCAGCTCAGCCTGTTTGCAGAAAACACAACTGCAGCGGTTTATACGAATGAATAGGGGAGCTATAAAAGGTGCCTCAGCTTCTTCAGAAACTGCTTCCTCTTTGTAGTTGATGAATCTGTTATCAGCTTTACTTGTCTGCAATATGCATCCTGGAAGTACTAACACACTAACATGTTTTATATTGCTTTAGGCTCTTATGATCAGAAAGAAAAGCAGCTTTAGTTCTTGGTTCAGAAACCTAGGAGCTTTTTTTTCTCTCTGAACCTCACTTTTTATAAAATGCAGAAAAGCTCTTCCCAAACCTTTATATCCTGCACATCAACTCTGGATGCTGAATGGTTTTCCTTTGGTTTAGGGCACTTTTTCCTTCTCTCACATGCAAAGTACTCTTAACAATATGCTAAATAAATAAATAAAAATCTATTGCACACTTTAAGCAACCCCATGCACTAAATTTGTAGCATGCTGTTCAATGCCTGCACCCCTTTTCCAGGGAGAATAGCTGTAGCTCTAGTGAAGGATGCTTGGTGACCATCTCTGCCTTCCACTGATCAACAAAAGAACATTTAGCTCTTTCTTCCTCTATTTCAAAGTCCCTCTAGGAAAAAAACACAAAGAATTCTAACTCAGCCTAGGGTAGATGGTAAGGACAATTTGTCTAAAGGAGCTCCACACCTTTTTTTCATACAATTTCTGAACCACCTCTTCTTTCTCTGTTATCCTGAGATTGCACCCCCAAAGGGCGTGCTCTACTGCTGAAGAGCCTCCAAACCTGGTGTACGCATACTTGGTCATTACATCTTAAAGTCCCTCAAGTTAGCAGTAAGTAACCTTCTTCACCTGGTACTGCGGAAGGCTTGATGTTCTTTTGCTTTGTTGTCTCACAGCCAGTGAAATTTAACAAAATTTGAGAGACTGTTTCACATTGTAGAATGTTGCACAGCTGGACTTGAGTGGTAAGCTATGTGCAAAATAATAGGCTAGATTAATATTGCTTGTCCGTTGTCTTTGCAAGCCTTACAGAAACATGCTATCCTGAAACAATTTTAGTTTTGGAGGAGGTACAGGGAGGATATATGCTGCAAGTACTAATGGGAAAGGCTTAGACTTTAGGGAAGCAAAACTCAGTTTCTCAGCATTGCCATTCTTTGTATTTGCAAAGAGAGGGCAAGTGTTGGATAATTAAAAACAGACATTTACGTGTTTAAATAGGATTTTTAAATGCCCCAAAATTGTATTCAAGACAGTATAATTTCCGTTACCTGAATAGAATGTTAATCCAAATTTTTTAAAGAAATTTCTATTTTGGCAAGTTTCCATGCCATATCTCTAGATGCTTTGTTAAGGAACATGATATTGTGCAAAGGCCATCAAGTTTGTACAGTGATGCTTGTTGGATGCTTTGTGTCAATACAAAACTATGTTAACTATGCATGCTAGTTATTGCAGTCTGAACTTGCCAGCGGGATGAGGAAACCTGGGAGTCAAAAATTTCTCCCTGGAAAATAAATGAAAACATGTAGCTAGCATTTTTTCCCTGTATTTAGGAGTTGCTAAAAAGTATCTGATTCCATTCAGGCATTCAAAATTGACCTTCAAGCTGATATTTCAATTATTCTTTCTAGAAGGTGAACAGTTCATCGTCCAACAGTCATTCTACCCCGCAGCATGCACCCACTTTCTCCCTGTAAACCATTTTGCATGCAAATGTTTAGATTTTGTTTTATCTTCACTCTTTAGCAATTGCTGTGGGTTTTTTGAATACTTTATGAACTATATTTTTAATGTCGTTAAAGGAAAAACTTGAACTTTTAAAATATTTGTTTTTCTTTACTTGAATGATATTTTTTTGCCATCTACTATTCAAATTATCTCCCAAACTATTTTAATAATTTATTATACATAATATATTGAATCCAGGTGATTTTCATTATGTAGCTGTATATACACACATTATACATATATACATATACATGTATGTATACACAAAGACACGTACACACTTATGTGTGTCAGTGAAATAACTCCCAGTAAGACAGAAATAAATGCCCAAAATAAGAAACTCTTGAATTTCAGTTCAGCATCCTGCCTGGAAGATATTCCCTTAGTTTGCAGCACTGAATGAACCTAGCCTAATTTCACCATATGATTTCAGGATGCCATCTTAGAAATCTCCTGTTTTTGCAAGCAGGAGAGTTATAGCTGTATTGCAGCACATTAAAATGGTGCTTAAATTCTCTCTGTAGCCTACAGGCAGAAATAGGCATTTGTCCATAGGAAATAATTGAGTTCTGCTGTCCATGAGAGCTGTATTAACTGACATATTCTAAAATCTTAAAATGAACTATCATACTTATTCATGTTGTTTCTCTGTTACGGATGTCAGAGCAGCAAGCGTGGCAGATGCCACAAGGGTGGCTGCAAGAAGCAGCTTGAAAAGGGTGCTGACATAGGAGAGTCATCACTAGGGCCCTAAGGAGCGCCGGAGGTGCCGAGGGGGTGCCCAGGATGCTACGTGCAGCAGTTGAGATTTGAGTCTGTTTACAAAATAAGCTGCTATAATAAATATCAAAACATGTATGATAATCACTGAGGGAAGGACATTAGAAATGCACTTAAAAATATTTGAGTATTTACTATTTGGTTCTCCGTATCAGTTTTTCTCTGGGCCAACATTTGAGAGGGAGCTAAGAAGCAAAATATTTTAGTCCAATTTTCAACCACCAGTCTCTTTATAACAAAGAAAACTATTTTTTTCCTCTGTCTGCTACAAAATAACCTGTTTATAAGATGTTTACCTGACTAGGATGTTGCAGACAGGTTATCTTATCTTTATGGCAATCTTTTAAAAAAGTCTCTCTCTCAGCGTTACTGGTCTACTAAAGGCTTTTATGTGGATAATGTAACAAGTGCCTGTGTTAATTTATGACCTTGAAGACACTCATCACTAAGAGTGGATTTGGACTAGAGAAGTTTTCAGTTCAAATATGCTTATAGCCCAGGACTGAAGAGGGTGCTGATAGGAATGATTAATGAATTCAATGAATCAGTTTTTAGGCAGTGGGAAAGAAATGCAGCTATCCTCCTTAACCAGATGCTACAGAATGCACATGGCAACTTTAACAGAAATATTTCCCTATTTCATAGGTTAGTTACATATCCTTAACAAGCCATACTCTTCACAGCAGTGAATTGGGTCTCTGGGCTGACGGGTAGGGAGCTGCACTGATTTGTGCCCAGTGGGAATCCGACACATTGCTCTTTAGGCCGGGGTTGCGCTGGGTGCAACGTGCACTGCTGATTAGAATATATGTGACTTAGCTGGCGTTGCACTGCTGGGGGAAATACCGTGCTGCTTATAAGCACAGGCTACAAGTTACGAGCTATCATCTGTGATGTGGAGAGGGTGTAGTTTTTTTATACGGAAATAGAGATGTATGGCTACGAGTAATCTGCATGTTTATTATTGTAATGCAAATCCCTCTGGTAAACTTTGGCTTATGATTACTCTCCTATTTCTAGGTAAATTAAACTGATGTTTTATTAACTTTTCTATAATGAGATCAACAAACGTTGGCTGTTTGGTGTATAGCCTTTACTGCAAGTAACCCACGTTCCTAGGTCGTAACGCTGCAGGCCGTTAGGATTTGCCCCGTGTGCCTCCTCTTTTTAAATTGATACCCGCTGCCTTTAATTCATGAACAGCAAGTTGTGAAGTTGGCAGAAATTTGTATAACTCTGTTCCAAAACTTCAATGCAAAACCAATGTCTAGTTTACTGTGAAGCTGATGGTCATTTACCAGAAACCAGGATCATCATCTCCTGGAGTTTTCCTCTGCAAGCACACACTGAAAGGAAGGCTGCTCTCCTGCCTGCTTCGAAACAAGGTGCATGGCACTCCCGAGGCATATATTCCTGGGGCAGCTGCAGGACACAAAAACAAAGTAAGGGATGGCCTTTTCCACTTGGATYGCATGAGTCTTGCCTGGCCCATGGTGGCAGGAGACTACTTGAAAACTTTCTCCAGTTCACCCTGCAAAGAAGTAAAGGATTTGGCATCCCCTCGCTTTTGGCTGGCAAAAGATTTTGCTTCCACAAGCCTGCGGCTGCCTTGAGATGTAGACAGACGTCAGGGCAGCTACAGGGGACAGAAATATTTGCAGCAATGTACAGAGGCTCCCTATCTATCTTCTCCCTACCAAAATCCTACACACGTGAAGGATATTTGGAGGTCGTCATAGGAATGCTGTACCCTCTGTGGCTTTGGGATCAACCAGCCTTTCTGGCCACTTTTTTTTTTTTTTTTTTTTTTTTTGCTAATGTTGCAGCAGGATAAAATCTATAGTCTATACTTAAATGCACAGATCTCAACCAAATGCATCTACAGAGCTATAGGCCAGACCCAGAAAGGAATCAGACACTGATAATGAGACCAGGGTGAAATGTAAGTCCCTTAAATCCAGAAATGAGATCTTAAAATCTCCTTGACAGCATTTAATTCTGTGAGCTAGTTCCCACCCTCTGGAAGTAGCCCTCGGGGCAGGTGGGTCAAAATCCCATTGCACAGACATGGAATTGAGCCTGCTCTCTGCCCCCAGCCTGCTGGATGGGTGCAGGAGTGGCCACTCTTAACTGGGTTTAAAAAACAGGTTTTGTTTTTGAAAGAGGGTGGATAGACACCTGAATGCAGGGCGGGTGTCAGGAGTACATCACTGAGTAAGATCATTAAGCCCCAGAGAAACAATTTTCTAAGAATCTCTCAGTTCTACTTTGGTTAATGACACTTGGTAAATGCGGGGGTACAACTCCCCTTTCTTGCCTCTAGCATGTCTTTCTCACAATAGCATTGGTGCGCTTAACCTACACTCTTGGTTTGTGTTTGGTGTCATGCTAATCTACGCTGCAGAGCTAAGGCTTGCTCCGAACACCCTTCCCACTACGGGCAGTTGTTCAGGAGTTGCACTGACCCTGCTCTATTCTGCTAACAGCTTGCAAAATGATGAAATTGTATTTTAGGGACCACATTGTATTTCCAAATCAACTCAGTATTCTCTGTACATTCTTACATTTCCTCTTGGAAAGCCTGCTAATGACAAAAAGCAGAAATGGTGGTGTATGAACAACAAAAAGACCCTGCATCGCAAGCTATGCTCTTCTTTGGCTGGCTCCTGGAGTTGTAGTTCGCATTCATGTTAGTATCCATGGGTGCTACAGCGTATCATCTTTTACAAATTCTCCTGAGGATATATGCACACTAGCGACTGATTTCACAATATATCTTGTATAGCTATTTCCAGTAAGAAAAGCCACCAAACTTGCACAAACCTTGAACTGTGATTTTTCTGCTTCTCCCCGCCGTGGAGTTTCTGGCGCGCTTTGAGCCACCTGAGCTGTGCGCTGGAGCTGTACGGAGCCCGCAGGCAGCAGGCACATGCTGCCCCAGCTGTGCCACGCGAACCCCAGGCACGGCTCCCCCTCGCCCACGCCAGGCACAGCCCATGGCTGCTTTTCCAGCCTGCTGGCAGGAACAGACCCCGGCTCCCTTTCATCTCCATCTGCGAGACAGTGTGAACCAAGTTTTACAGCCTGGTCCGCACATAAGAAGGGTTAATGAGTGAAAAGGTTGACAGGGTCCTGCTGACCACTCACCTCCTGGGTGAAGGAACATTTTGGTGCCTAAGTGCGACTGGGCCCATGACAGAAATTTGATGAGCTGCCTGGATCTGGATTTTGCAGCAACCAAGCCTGTAGCCAGAGCAGTGGGCTAGCCTTTACAAAGCCTGGAAGCTGCAGCTAACGTCCAGCCCCGCAGCTCTTATCCACACGAACATCTCCCTCGAGGYCAAACGCTTCCCAGCAGAAGTGTGTCCACAAGCAAGGAGCTGGGTGTTCTCCCTGCCCGGCCGAAGGGCAGTCCCTAAGTGTGAGGGGAAACTGCGCTTTGGGAATATGCACGTGCTGCCAAGGTATCCAGCATGGGTGCAACAGGTTCCAGCTCTTACAAAGTGTGAAAGGGGCCCATGGTAAAAAATGCAGTGTGTGGAAGCTGCTGTGCTCAGAGACAGAAATAAATACCTCCTTCTCTTAACTGTGCAGAATTGGAGATTACGTTCATGCAGGGATCAAATAAAAATAATCACACTTCTGCTCATCTGGGGCAAAGAGGAACATTACTGTAAAGTAAGAACAGTGATAGTGGATAAGGACTAGATCTGTCAAAAGATTAATGTAATTCTGTGGAAAAACCTGACTACTAGGATTGGGTATGATTAAACTGTATGAAAGAAAAAATGAGTCTGCCAGAAAAATAAGCGTTAAAGGAATGCGCTGGGAAATGCTGCCCGAGGTGCTGCTGCTGAAGGGGCAAACCGAAGGGCAGCGTGGCACGGGACGGCATCCCTATGGCACCCTGCTGTCCCCTCTCTGCCTCGGCTTCAGCGCTGGCTCTGTCCCCCTCCTCCTCCCAGCGGGGCGACCCTGCCCTTAGGGGGCAATGACAGATTAGCTTGCAAAGGACCACCAGATCCAGCAATGGCTTGGTGCCATCAGTAGCCACCGCACCTCTGAACATCCTCTTCCAGCTGCAGGAGGCAGAAGTATGAAAGCTAGCTATTAGCTTTTGTCACTTGCAAGTTTTTTTTTTCCCCTACATTAAAACAAAGGAAAAGCCAAAGTAGTTTTTTTTGCTAGGTCTACAACATAGCCTGGCATAGCTGCTCCTGTATATACACCTGTGGTAAACACTGCTCATTCCTGTCTCCTCCTTGCAAAGAAATTCTCTGATTCTTGGATATTATCATCCAACTCTGTTATCATCCAACTCTCCAACACTGTTGTGGGTGTTTACTACAGGCCACCTGATCAGGATGAGGAAGTCGCTGAGGCCTTCTACAGACAGCTGGAAGTAGCCTCACGATCCCAGGCCCTGGTTCTCATGGGGGACTTCAACCACCC
>NW_020451008.1:181833-190604 GCF_003343035.1 Apteryx rowi
GTGCTCTAGGTGACCCTGCTTGAGCAGGGGGGTTGGACCAGATGATCTCCAGAGGTCCCTTCCAACCTCAACCATTCTGTGATTCTGTGATTCTGTAACTCTCTTTTGCACAAATATTAAGTGGCAATGCCTTCAATTTTTATAAACAAATAGACAACGTCATTTCTTTGAAAATGAAGTGAAAGTTCCTTGAAAWCTCCAAAGAGACAGGAGAGGGGAAGAGGGTGGTGCCAGACAGGGAGGAAAGATGAAAAGAGGAGTATCATGGGGAGAAGGTGGGATGGAGAAATTCAGTGTCCAGGTGAATAGTCACTGGTATGACAAACAGCAAGATTTCTGCAGAGGTGCGTATATAAAGCGCTGTTTATGCTGTGGTACTCTACTTGCAATTAATAACAACTACTGACGATGCCTGAAATTGTTAAGGCAATAAGCCAGCAATGGTCAGTGTTGCAGGAAGAACAAAAGCTGAACTTTCTGGTTTAGCATGGCGTTGAGTCCACAGATAATCTTCAAAGAGGAGCTGCAAAATTTAAAAGGTATTAAGCTCTGGGAAATTTTAAATCTGGCACACCTGGTTTACAAAGGATTTTCTTCTGGATGCTGCTGTGTTTTCATTTTTACGTTGGAGTGCCAAAGGCAGTTTTCTCTGTCAAATGTAGACTCTTGACCTTGTAGTCAGGATGACAAGAGAGTTATCCCAGGGTGTGCCCACACCTGCCGGGCAATATTAGGCACAAAATGGAGCTGTCTGTCTTCTTTAGCTAAAGTGGTTTCACAAGCACTTCATAAATGCCTGTCTCTGCAGAGCAGCGAGTTGTCTGTATTATCTCAGTAGATTCAATATTGAGATTAATGATGATGAGGGTCACTGGTTAAGCTGTCTAATCCTGACAAGCTGAGGCAAAGCGAGGAGGCAGGAGCAAAGAAGGTGGCAGCTGAAAATACCTGCGGGAGAGTAACATCGGTCCCAGGGCAGGCAGAGCCAGCTGGGAAGTGTGCAACGACTCACAAATCGTATCCTGCCATGTAAAGACTTTGTGTCACAGGCTTGGTGGTACTTGAGGAGGACTAGTTGGGACATCAGGCACTCACACCTCAACTCCCATAAATAAAAGCAGAGCTTACACTTGCAATTACAGCTGTTATAAAAAGTCTAATCCAGTGGGGCAGATTTTCAGGAAACGGGATCCAAATTGTCATTTATGCAAAAGACTTGGCAATAAAGAAGGGCTGTTAAAATGGAAACAAATTCTCTTGCATCCCCTCTGCCGCCCCTTTCACTGTCTCTGTTGCCAAAGAGGACCAGCGAGTGAGCACCTTCCCTGCTGAGCTTCAGGTTTGTCTCTTTGCTTCGACTGAGTAGGAAATAGCCCAGGAGAGGAGAAGCCGACTGCTGGCAGAAGTGGTGACATGAATGTGTGAGAGTTCTTGGGACTCGCCCGGTCGGTGCAAACCCAGTGCTGGAAGGGCTTCAGCTGGTGGCAGTGGAGAAGCTGGTTATTTGCTCCCAAATGAGCATTTGCTGGGTTTTTCCACTGTTGCTCACCAGCTAAAAGAGCGAAAGGGGGTAGCTAGTGTCATACCACAGCCAGCATCCAAATGTTTCTAAAAGTAATAACAGGCATTTTAACAGTAATCGCAGGCAGTTGTAAGGTGCCTTTTCCCTTCATATCTGTGAACCAATTGTGTCTTTGGCTGTACAAGTTCACTGGGGTAGGAAACCTAAGGCCTGAAGTGAAGCGTAACGAGAGAAGAGTATTGAACAGAGCAGAGAAAATGGGGTAGGACCTTCCTTTAAAGAGGAAAAAAAATATATCCATCCTGGGGATGGGAATTTCTTCTTTCTCAGAGCTATATTGTTGTTTTGCAGAGGCACCTGGAACAACCAAAGAACCTTCCAGAAATTGGGTCTTCTGATCAAGAAAAGATACAGTTTTGTTAGGTGCGCATGTGTAGGACGCCAGCTGTAGGCGAAGAGCAAGCAGGGCCACGAATTCAACCTCGAGGTCAGACCAGATCACTGGGCTCCTTTGGTCCCGCTTGCCAGGCCTTGTGGCGCTTCCTCTGCCAGCCCCGCTACGCAAATGGTGATGACCTCACCGAGGTTATGACATCACAAGTGACATCACCACCTGCAGAAGTTACAAAGGGCCGCACGCAGCCGGTCGCCTCGGCTTTCCCAGCTGCCGCTCTGCCAGGTTACTGTAACACCGGCCCTGGAGCCTGGAGGAGGAGGTGGTGCTGGGTGAGGGGTGCCTGGAGGAAGGCTGCAAGCGCCGATCACCTCTTGTGAACCGCGTCTTGGTCAGTGGGTTGACGCGCACGATGTGGGAAAAGCCCAGCGGCCGGTTACAGGTAGCGACCCTGCTGGCCAGCCCTGTGTCTGCTGGCAGGAAAAGCTGGGACGTCTTGACCCAGGTGAGGCCTCCCCGTGTCTTGCCTTGATGTGTCAGGATGGGGCCCTGCCTGCCTGAACAGCAACGCAAGATCTCAAAGGGCCTTTAGCCAAAAACGGCATCACCCAAGTTGCTCTCAAAGCCCACGCTCAGGTGTGGTTGCTGCACCCTGCGCACCAATCGCCCTGGCTGCAGAGGGGCTTTTCTGGCACACTTCTCCTTTTTTTCTTTATTCCCTGCAGGCAGCAGGTGGGTATTGCATTAGCAGCCCCTGCTTGAATTCCTCTTCTGGAAGGTGGAAGAACTAATTTTACAGTTCACTTAAATGTGGTCGGCTCTGCCCACCTCACCTCCTTGCCTGTGCTCAGGATATACTTCCAGAAGGAAGGGGTAGGGTTACCACGCTCTCCTTTACATCCCTCATCGAACGGGGTCCCTGAAGGAAAATGGAGCCAGTACAGGGCTGGGGTTGGAGCCATCAGCGATATGTACCACATGAGCAAGAATCTGCCTTTACTTCACTTGGCCTATGTTCAGCATTCACATTTCCATACTCCTAGGGGTGCATGTATTGTGATTTCATTCTCCTGAATGCAATTTTGCACTGCCCGTAGCATTTATTCTCAGGACTTGCCTTGCCCTACATGGGAAGGGGAAACAAGGAAAAGCACATCTACACAAACAGAGAAATATCCGATCAAAATGACAAGGCTGGTGGAGACCCTCTGATCTCCTCCAAGCTGACCCTGGAGGCATTAACTCAGGGACCTGCCGGTTTTGGCCGGTATTGGCCCTCCTTGCTTGGCTGAGTCAGTGATGAGAAGAGCCCACATGCTCCAGGCCACAGGCTATGAAAGCAAATACAAAGAAGGGCAGAGAAATAGATAGTATTGCTCTTTCTTCCAAAGCACTCATGAAAATTAATGGCCATTTCATTTACAATTTCTTTTCATTACCGGTAGGGGAATCATAAAAAATACAGTATTCTTTTGGTATATCAGTGCCTGAGCTGCTTGAATGTATTTTTAGTGGTCCTTGCAAGGCAGTTCCGACAAGGAGATACTTTAGACAAATTGGTGCATCACTTCCATAATTAAAATTGCATGTTACCTGCAAGTATCGAGTCCTTTATAGCTCTAACAGAGCAGAGCTGCATAGCTTGAAACAAAATTCTGTCTCTGTCAAATAAACTGTCCAAACCCAGTCCTAGTGTCTGGCTGTAACCTGGCCAAATCAACTGTTGCAATGGGCCCAAATTCCTAGCAGAAAAGAGACAATTATAGGTTGGAAGCCACATGAAAACTTCTCTATTCTAGATAAATATATGTATAGGGTTAAGATATACACATACCCTTCTCCTCCCTCCCTATCACTTTCCTGGCCTTGGCAGTCAAGAATTTCCTATGGAGAGAATCTATTCTGGCCCCATTTCTCTGCACTGATCGTTAAAAACACTGTGATGAGCTGTTTTACTAGTTGTTGGCTTCAAAACATTTATAAGTCTCATTCCCATCTTTGCAGCTTCATAAATAAATAAAATAAAAGGGCATTCCAGGTCAGGAGTTGTAGAGCCACTTATTTACATCTCTAAACATAGGCACCTGAGTGTGAATGTGGCAGACTTGTACCGTTGTATTATACATGTTTTGTGAGTAAATTGAGAACTTGTTTTCCATGTCTGCTAGGAGATGATTTTTATCCTGGTCAGCATAACTTCCCTAGTATAGGTAGACTATTGTTAAACAGACAATAGATAATTGGACCCTACCTGCTCACCTGTCCAAACAGTAATGATCTCATTGCAAAAATTTAATGTTGTTGCCAAGGATTTTCCTCAAGAGGAAGATGGGCACACCTGCCATAACAAGGAATCTCCTCTCCTTTCTTTGGTGTACTCTTTGCCCCCAGGATCCTCCTTGATGCCAGCAAGTCTGAGTCAGGTGAAAGTGCAGAGCTTAAAAATTACGAAGTCAGCTGTTTCCTGTGCTGTTTATTAGTACGCTGTCTGCTTTGGAACAGGCTCATCGCTCCTCATGTGGGAAACTCCCATTGACTTCAGTGGGAACGTTGCCTGAATAAGGACTTCTGAGTAGGGCTTTTGGGTTGAAGACGGCAAGACAGGACTGAATGCTGAAATACTTGGCTCCTACCAGAGCAGAGGCTGTCAAACAGCAATTCCTATGATGCTTGTGATTAGCAGATCTCAGGGAACTTTACAAATGGGAGAAGTGTTATTATCCTCATATTACAAAAACAGGTTACCAAAACAAAGGGGAAAGGAAAATGAAGTGTTGTTTTATGAATTCTTGGCTGCTAATCTGTGTTTTCATGCGATGCAAACTATGCAAATATAGAGTTATATTTATCTACAGAGGCTGCCACAGTTCTGGGAATGGATTTAAGAAGTAGCTACTAGATTGCCTCTTCCATGATCTTGCTATTTGTAGATAAAAGCTGCCAGCTCTCTTTCTGATTGCTGTTGTTTTAGAGCATTTGCTCTTTTGATATGGCTTCTGATTTTTCTCAAGTATGACAAAAAGAGCATCAGGACTACGTGTTATGGGCATATTCCCTCCTGGCCCCTCTCTTACCTTCATGTCCACAGCAGTAAAGTGAGAAGTTGGAGCCAGCTTACATTGCCTCCGCGTGTGCTGTGCAGCAACTCTGGCCAAGCCCGTGTAGCTCCCTCCTGGAGCAGGAGGAGAGGGCAACACTTGTCAAAATTTATTAGTGAAGCCTGAAAGTTCAGTTCTTGCTCCTGTTGCAGTAAGTGCTGTATTTGATGCCAGCAGTCACACAGCTCTGTTTCACAGCTGCAACTGCAGGCAGCATTAGCATAAGTCTCCAGCTTAAATCAGTCTTCCAAAGGGAAATCGATGCATGTACGTTCTAAAAAAAAAAAAGAAAAAACAAAAAAATCCACCAAAACAGACAGAAATATCTTAAAGATTCATCTTGTAGCTGGTAGCTCCATGACGGCTTGGGAGTTTGCTGCTAGAAACTTCAGCCATCTAAAAACCTACTGAAGTGTAAGAATAGCTTCTTTGCTGGAAAGAGATGACTCTGCTGGAGGGTGTGCAGGACTCTTTTGCCAGGTAACAACACTGGCTGGATGGTTAAGGAGGGAAAGTATTGTTTCTTCTTGTATAAAACCACTATAGAAATTCAAAAAAAAGTTCCTCCTCTAGGAAGTACACTTTAAAACCCCCTCGTAGGGGAAATCTTCAATAAGTTGCTTGCTGACTTACTGTCTGAATACTATATCTTAAATTACCTGCTGACATACTCTTTAGGCTGCCAAATCATGCAACTTGCCTTCTTATATACAAATCAAGAATGTCAAGTCGCCGTTGGAAAATACATTTCACGTCAGCCTTTCTTTTGCATTATGTGGCACTGACGACTTGTAGGAGAATATTCTTTTCCCAGAGAGTTTTTAATAAGGAGAAACCCATTTGTAGCCAACATTTACCACACCTAAGTTTTGGATCAAGCAATATAAATAGCCAAAGAATACAGCCATATCAGGTTTGTTTGGCTTTCTGCTCTTTACTAGAATAAACAAACTCAGTTTGCTGCAGACCTCCTGCCACTGCTGATGCATTTCAAAGAGAGGTGTCTAAGTCTTGGGGCTACCTTACCACAGTGGGGTAAACGTCTACCTTTCCAAACACTTCAGGGACGCTTAGAAATTCCACTCGCCCTGTTTCCATTACTTGATCATAAAAAGAGTCTAGGCTGTCTTCTTGTTTGCATTTTGATCGGTAAATACCAGATTAGCTTTAATCTGGCTATTGATCTTGACTATCTGGAAGAAATCCCTTGAAGCGAGAGTGAATGAAAGGGAAGGAGATGCTGTTTAACCAAAACCAGGAAGCAACAAAATGCATAGACCAAAGTGAACCAAAATCCCCCAAATTCTGAGGCAAGGACATTTGAACCAGGAGTGAGATGGGGAAAAAGAAAGGAATAATGAATGTAYGCGCTTGTCACCCACAGCCTTTATCCTGACCCCTGAAACAACGGGGAGTCTTTTAATGGGGGCCTCAGGGTCCTGCTCAGCTCACGCTGGCAGTGACTTTTGTGGGAATGGCATCTAACCTGAGAGTGCAATATATCTTGATTTGTGCCAGAGTCACTATGCTCTGCCCAACTTGTTTTGGACAGACTATACCCTATTATCTCTCATTACCTTGTCACTATGGTTTTTTTCTACTCATACGCACCTTGCACAACTGCAGGGCAACCTGTCCAAACCCGCTCTAGGCTTTGTCCCTCTGGTCGTGCCTGCTCCTCTCGCTTTCGGGCTCTGCAGACCAGCAGAGCGGGTGCCACCAGCGCTGACAGCATGCCAGCAGCCCCTCGGCAGCCCTGCAGGCAGGGAAAAGCCCAAACGTCATCGCCCAGCACATTTCACATTTGGATTGCTGTCATTAGTAATAAGCAGTAATTAATCCTTACTAAATGAATCTGTATGAGTAAGAAATGAGTGCAACGACTGAGGTAGCCCTTGCGATGGGAGTCCTCCTCGCTGGCAGGCAGACCCGAGGAGGATGAGGAGGAGGACGAGGAGGAGGATGAGGGCTCGGCTGGCGGTGCCGGGCAGGGGTAGGTGTGCCCAGTGGAGGTGGCGAGCCCGGCTCCAAGCTGCGGAGGATGGGTGCGAAGTGGGGCGAAGGACGAGGTAGTGAAATCTGGGTGGGAGAGGGTTAGTCAGCTGCGGATTAGCCTTTACGGGAGAACAAGCCAGGGACAGGGAGGATATTGACAGCAGAGAAGTGTTACTCCAAATGCCTTGCAAGGGCAGGAAAATGACGGCATGGCATGTTTTGCCACACAAATTGCCTCAGAATTAGTATTGAGGGAAGACAGACAACGCTAGTGGAGAGAAGGATGCCGGTTACGCAACCGAAGGCTGCCGGGCATGCTGTGCTGAGCATGCTTTTCCCAGAGGCAGCAGGATGGTGGATTTGGCTAGTGCTCGGATTTGGGGGCCGGAGGCAAAACTGGGGTCCTGTGTGTGAACGTTCGGTACRTATCAGGCACAGAAGCCAAAAAAAGTCAAAAGGCTTAATCTGACTCCTTTGTTTCCACAGCTAGGAATAATAATAATAAAAAAAAGAGCAACCGAAGCTTTGTGTTACCTGCGGAGCCTAATGAGTGGCAAGATGTCACTGTGATGAGCTCCACGCAAAGGCAGCACACCGGTAAGCCCTGCCCAGAGGAACTGAAATGAAAGTGTGATGTGATAGATAAAAGCCTGATATAATGCAGAGGAGGAAGCACACGGTAATAATAACACAAGTATGAGGAGATCATGACAGCAGTTTCAACACAGTGAAACTAGCTGTTTTAACAGGCAATCAGTGGCTCAGGTGAGCTTTATGAAGCAGCCTGCAGTACAATAAGGATGCCGAGGGTCCCCTTTCAAGCTTATGGCTGAATGAAAACGTAAAAATGCTCCTTTGAAATATTGACAGAGGCACAATCAAAAGTGTTGTTGGCTGAGATGAGGAGCGTCTGGAGATCTTGCTGCGCTGGATTTTTAAGGAGGGTTTACAGAATTGCGAGCCAGTGTTAATAAGCTCTGTCCACGACTCTAAATGACTCACTGGGATTTTGAACAATGTTTTTTTTATCTCTAATTTCCCCTTTGGTAAAGCTAGTTTTGTAAAACTTGTCTACCTCTTTGAGATGTTGGTAAATCTGATCATACTCAGTACAGGGTTTATAGGACGAAAACCAAAAAGGAGTGGGAATATCAAAGGAGTCTCAGTTGTTAAACAGCTGTTGGGGAGAAGGAAGCGAGTATCGATGGAGAGTCCCATGTGATTAAAATGAGGTTAGCACCAAATGGGCGGCAGCTTCGGGGGAGAAAAGCCGTAAGAGACGTTGATGTTAGTGAATACAGGCGAAACAGGTTAAAAAACGTAGCTTATGCACAGTGGTGGCTGAAGCCTCTTTAGTGCTGTGGGGAATGGGCTGAGGGCCGGGTTTGCCCAGTGCGTGGCTGGTGCTGCTCCTGGCAGGAGAGCCATCTCCTCTGCTGCGGTTTTCGTCCTTGAGACCTTCCCCTTCGTAGGGCATCCCCAACGGGAGTTGACTTTTTTTGTGCGGTTGAGGATTTCCGCAGAAGGTGGAAGTGAGGGCCCTAAACCTACCTTCTGGCAAGCGTGACCCGCACCCGCGGCGAGCGCCTGCCACTGAGCACCGCTTTGAAGAGCCCCGGGACAGGGGCCGGGGCGGGACCCGGGTCCCCGTTTCTGCCGAGGTCCCTTGCGAGGCAGCGCCGACCTGCAGCACCGAGGAGGCAGAAAAATCGCAGAGTGCTGGGAAAAGGCCCCAGGAGTCAGGAGCGACCCGTGCCGCTGC
>NW_020451008.1:190850-264997 GCF_003343035.1 Apteryx rowi
GGGCGGCGGGGCGGCGCGGCCGGGGGGCGGCGGGGCGGCGGCGGAGCTGGGCCGGCACCGCATCGGCTACGAGATCTTCGCGGACTTCAAGCGGGAGAACATGCAGCACTTCTGGGACCGGCGGGCCACGGCGGCCGTGGCCGAGACCTTCTTCCTGGGCTGGATCGACGAGCAGGTGCTGCTGGTGCAGGGCAAGGAGGAGCACCTGGAGGTGCTGCGGCAGGGCTGGGCGCGCCGCTCCCTCAAGCCCCCCAGCGGCTTCCGCATCAAGTGCCTGGGTAGGTGCCGCCCGGGCCGGGCCGGGCCCCGGGCCGTCGGGGGGCGGGCGGCCGCGGCGCTCCGGCGTGCGGGGGAGGACGGCGGCGGGTTTTGGGCCGTGCTTCCCTCTCGCCCGCGAGGCTGCCGCCGGCAACTCTGATTCTCTCTTCTTTTTTCTCTCCCCCCCCCCTCTTTTTTAACCAAACTTTTAGCGTATTTTATTAGAGTTGCAGTCACTCCGGCTAAAATAATAATGCCGCCCATTCCTGCTTAATTGATACTTCACATTATATTTGGATCTAGCTTGAGGTCGTGCATCAGTATAGGCACTTCCGTGGGAAAAAAGCAACAGCAGCAGCAGCAGGAGGCGAGGGGTGGCTCTTCTTTGCTGCACGGGGCAGGCGGCTTTCGGGGCTGTAAATGGCAAGTGCGTCGTGGCCGGGTGGGCTGAAGGTCTCGGTTATGGGGCTGTTCCCCGGGGGAATCCTGCCTTCCACTCATGTGCTGTTGTGTGTCCTGTGCAGTTTTCAGACACTTCTCCGTCACTTGTTATGTCTCAGTCAGACTTAGCCCATTTAAAAATGAATTGCTGGACCTCTTTTTCCACATCACACAGAAATTCTCTCTGAACTTGCCAACAAAAAACAGCGTTGGAGAATAGGTGGTAAACCCTCTTCTGGCGATATAAACGTGTTATGTGCTCCACCAATATTTAGAAGAGAGTAAAAAGTTGGTTGGCAGGTAGTAGACTTGTGTTTTGACTGTTTTTTTTAATGGAGCTGCTGTTCATTGCCAGCAGAGAAAACCTACGCGTGCTTTCTACCGAAGGCTGTTAAATGCTTGTACCTTTACTTTTAGAAGAAAGTAGTGCCCAACCCCTGTCCGTAGTCTTCGCCTCTCCTTGGAGATAAGCGAAGTGTTTAATGCTTGCTGCATTAATCTGGGGGTCCCCTGGCTGCTGGGGACTTTGAGGCCCCAGTAGGACTGAGGAAGAAGGATGCTTGAATGGGTGCCACGACTGACGGAGCATAGGGCAAGKGTTTGATTTTTGGGGTGTCTCTGGATGGAGCAGATCTGGCAGGCGATGTTTCTCAGCCTGCTGAGCACAAGGGCTATTGAACGGCCCACTCGACTTTGACATTACAGCGCCAGGAATGGAATGTAAACAGGGCTCTGTGGTCGACTTTAAAATACAGAAATACAGCTTTTGCTAGAAGTTCATGTTAATAAGTAAGCTCACTAATGTGTAAACAATATGCATTCCTTGGAGGTTATCTTTATTGTGAATTTACAGAAGACTAGAGCAAAAGTTCTCGTTTGACTTTAAAAATATAAAATGTCTCTCAGTATTTGATTAAAAGCTGTGAAAGAAGAACCGGGATCTTCTGGATTCTTGCCTGTTGTGCAATGTTTGTAGCTGAGGTAAATGGGATGTAGAAAAAACAATTATTCATAAGGTCTCTGCCTCCTTTCCACGCCCAGTCTGATAATTCAGGTCTTTTGTCAAAGTAGATTCACCCTTGCTCATTCTGTAAGGACACCAGGGGAGCTATGTAGTTAAAGAAGAGTCAAAGTAACGGGCCTGGCCTGTGGGCATGAGCATCTGCTTAAATGTGTGTAATTGTATTTTCAACATAATTAGGTGCCTAATGTGTAAATGGCTGTGATTTATTTAGGAGCTCTCTCATGCTTTATTCTCCACTTTGTTCACTGATTGCAATATTACAGTACACTTAAAGACAAAAAAATCCCCACACTTTTCAGCTTTTTTTTTTCTTTTTTAAAACACTGTACAAAATAGTCTTTTTTTAAAATGGTGGCTGTACGGGGCTGTGAGGAGCACCTGCCTGGCGGGAAGGTGAGGAACAGTAGTTTTTTATTAGCTGTTAATGAATAACTGATGGGGTCAAGGGGAAAGGCAGCACAGTACTTTGAGGAAGGTGAAGTTTTCTGCTGTTCTGCACTGGCCCGTAGCGTCTGCGCTGTGCAGTGAGCATCCTGATCCCAATCACCAGCATCGTTAAGTGCTAACGTGATCCAGAAGTTATGACTGCGGCCTGACTTGCAAACTTCTGCTGGTGACGCTCACGATTTCTCTTCGTTACAGTCCAGAGCATTGGCTGCTCTGCTGAGTAATGGGTCATGATGGTCACGGAGATAGCTGCTGGTGGAAAAAATATCTGTGGAGAAGGAGAGAGAGCTAAACCTCTAACATGCGTAGCATGTTTTACAGTTACGGCAGCAGAAAACATAAAACAGAAGGCGAATCAGCGTTGAATAGGTCTTTCCACATTTAAATCCACATTTAAAGTGTCATGTGTAGTTTACACAGATTGGACAGTGCTAGTAGCTCTGTGGCTTGTTACAGGTGTGTCTGAGCCAGAAAAAATGTGTTAAAAACCATGTGAAATGCTGGAGTCCAAAGGTTTGACTCTGAATGGGAAAATTAGATCCTGCTGTAAAGTAGGATGGGAATATGAAGCAAGACAGAGGATTGCTTTAGTGCCTACAGTTTAGGGTTTGAGGGTACAGGGAACGGAGTGTTTCACACGTAACCCTAAAACTCACTTCTGCGGTGGCTTTCTTAAACTAAATCGTTACGTCATAATAACTTGCTTAGCATCCATTTTTGCAGCTTGTAGGGATCAGAGTTTCTCAGATATTGGGAAATTGATGGGTGTATCTAGGTTTTTAAGCTGGCTGACAGGAAGGCTTTGGGAAGCATATGCAGACTTTGGATAAACAAAACCCGATATGCTAAATGTGCTGATTTAGAGGGGCATGGAAACCTTATGTGTACCCGTACATCCCGATGATGAAATTCGTCGTCTTTGCTAAGACTGATTTGGAGCTTTCTTGTAACTTTGCAATGCTTCTGCAACTTAAGTCTTTAATGAGTGTTATTATTTTAATAAGATTTCTCTCTTTGACACACCTTCCATTTGCTTCCACTAATATTTGTCATTCTGGAAGCTGATTTTTTTTTTCCTTTCAGCTCCTCTGTGCCTCCCCAAGCAAGGCCATGCTGGTGTGGCAGGCTTGTGGGTGCTCCCCCTCAGCAGGCCCATTTCCATGTCTTCCTCTCCTTTTGTGCTTGCAGGTGAGGCTTCCTTCTGTATTTCTTGCACTTGATTTTTGCATCTTGGACAATGGGCATCTTTGAGAGGCTTTCGTACGCTCCATGGAAGGGCCATGCCCTTTCGTAAGGGTTGCTCTATCAGTGAGTTAAAAAGAAGCGACCAAACTTTGTAATGACCCTTGGTCATGCCCAGAGCAATTTCTTCAATTAGAAGCTGATGTTTCAACTGGAGTTTTCAAGAAATGTATGTGCCATAATTAAACTAACTAGCGCGAGTTATAATTTAGCAGGGCCGGCCCTTGTGCATTGTGCGTGCTCAGCCGTGCGTGGAGGGAGAGGCCTTATGCCGCGCTCGGAGCCGGAGCTAAGTGCTCTCTTTTCTGTCCCCGCCGCGTTCGCTTTTGCCACCAAAACTTAAATTAACACCCCACCAATTTAGCGTTAGTCATTTTTGCAGTGAGTTTTTCAGTCATTAGTGAATGACTGTAGTGCTGTGAAGTGTTGGACATTAAATGTTATTCATTTATAGCCAGTCATAAAATGTTAATTGTTTTTTTCCCCTCCCAATTATCTCCTTTAAATCATGAAAACTTCTTTTCAGTGAGGGGGTGTTAGATTTCATAGCAATGAAACCTCTGAGGAGGAGTGTACCACACATTCACATACACCTTTTGTACGCCTCGTGGTATTGCCATGGGAACTTGAGGGGATCTGAACTGCGGTTTGTGAATCCTTCTCCCTCACCCCCACCTGAACTTAGATCCACTGAGCAATCTTTATTTCTGTGAGGTGATTATTGCAACCTGAAAAAGAGAAAGGCAAATCTGGGTAAACGTCTGACTGGGGTGCTTATGATTTTACTCCCAACTTTGAGCAAAGAGCTTTGCTGCTCAGAAGTACCAGGTTGGGCCTTTAGAGTACTTGTCAAAGTAGCTTTTAGAGACCAGGGAGAGAGAGGCAAGAGACAAGTGGTTGTGGGCCACATATAACGTGTCTGATTTCTGAGTACGTGGTGTGTGCTCACATTTTGATAGTGAAATCCTGGAGTCAAAAGGGCTTTTTGCTCTTCAAGGGAAGTAGCTGTAGACGGTCTGCAAGACTAACTGCAGCTTACGGCATTTGTCTAAAAAGTATTGTGAAAATAAAAACCACGCATGGAAAGATGCAACCTATGTCATTTCTTTTTCTGACTCAAAGCTGCTTCTCTTGAGGAAGCAAAGTCAAATACACTGATGCATTGTGTTCTCTGTGCGGTTCAAATCAAGGATTTGTAAGGTTAATAGGCAGCTGGGGCTGTCTCTCTCCCTTCACCTCCTTTCCCCCCTCTAAAGAATGCCCCTGTATACTAAAGAGTGCTTCATAGTGCCTGTGACTGTAGCAGTAAACTCTTTCAAAGCCATCCAGCTTTCCAGTTAAGCGTATGCCCTACGTATTCTGTATAAAAAGCAACACCGCAAGAAAATTGAGCTTCCCCAGTGAAGCCCTCAGAAGTCGGGGTATGCCAAAGCAGAAGTTGCACGAGGGGCCGTAACTCTCTTCATCTCTTTGTGCACGGTGATCCAGCCTTTTAACTGATGCTCCTTATTTCCTGCCCCAAAGGACCCTGTCTTACCCGGGGAGCAGCGTGGAGGCGGTGGTCCCGGTGTTTGGGATGGGCTCCCGGGCTGCCGTCGTGGCATGCCCTTCGGCCACCGTGCTGAGCGAGCCCCGTCGTCTCCCCTGTCCGCCCTTCGCCTGCCTCCTGAATTGTCAAAAACGGGGGGTGTGCGGCCAACCAGCGGTGCCGCAGCCCCTGCAGGCCCGGGGAYGGGCAGGCGTGGGGGAGCTGGGACCGTCCCTGCTTTTGGGTTTGGGCTGCCGCTTTGCCTCAGGGCGCTGTCGGGCTTGGGGACGCTTGTGCGTGTGATATACACATTCATGCATCTGTTCCATTTTGGGTCAGTACCCTGATCTGAACTGAAACCTAATTTAAATGTACTGACCGCCGTGGGGAGCAAGGGGCGCGGYGGGAAACCCAGCTGATTGAGCTGATGTTGTATCGGCACTTAGGAATCGAGCCACTTCTTCTGGGTTGTTCTGTCTTTTGCAGGTTTTAAAGTGGTAAATCTTACTCTCACATTTTCTTAAACTGTTTAAAAGAGGAGAACCAGCTTTTCTGCTCCTTTTGTTCCTCATTAGCTTTTCAACTTTCCATGCAGTAATTACTGAGCTGCATTAACTGAAAAGAGGCAAATACTTTCTCCCAACCCATCCAGGGCAGGCTTAAAACTTCAGCAAACTCACGTTCCAGGTCTTCTACAGGTAGTTTTCTTTTCTGCCAGAGTTAGATTTTCTTTACATTTTGCTAGTAGATGCCTATTGACTAATATTTTATTTATCAAATTATAATGATTGTAGCAGACTAAGTTCAGACCTTTTACACATGTTGCCGTACTTTAAAATATGCTTTTAAATAGGTTTAAATTTATAAAGAAAGTCCTTTTAATGCAAAGGTGTTATAGGAAGTGTCAGAAAACGCTGCTATCCCAGGGCTTAYGGTGCAGTTTTTGGTTAAGCTTTTTTGTAAAGTCAATGGTAACAAAGCTGGTGCTCTTTCTGAGCTGTCTTGACGCTGTTGCTTCAGGCTATTTGTCCAGATCATGAACCTTTCCTGTTTTGTTTTTTTTTTAATTTTTGCTGAACAGCAGAATTACAGCCTGTCCCTGAGGCAGGGCGAGCCAGAGCTCCACCACATTCTTGTCTGCGTTCAGGGCATCAGCAGCACTGATGCGTGCCCGAAGCTTCAGGCGTCCCGTGGGACGCTCGGCATTCAGACCTGCCCCGTGAGCGACACCGCACCTTCCTCCGGTTTCCGCAGGCGCCTCGTGACTAGGCTCCTCGTTTCCCGGTGCTCGAGTAAGGGCCGAAGTGTTCAGAGACAGCGCAAACTGCAACCCGGTGGTGGTTTCCAGTGCTGGAGCTGGGGCTGCGAAAGCTGAGGACGGAAGGAACAATTTAATAACCAACTCGTGCAGTAGCAGAAACTTTATGGGGTTCTGATGAAGTTTTAAGCTCTCTCCAAACTTTGTTTTTACTTTAATTGTGCAAGTGTAAATGTTTTGATTATTTTCTAATGAAGTTGGCTGCTGGGAGTGTTATTACAATATCCAGTTTCTATATTGAAACTGCTCCCTGGGTGGGCCAGGTCTGGAAAGGTTTTTAAGGATATTAGGTTCTTTTTAGAATAAAATCCTTTCATGTAATATGTAAACATGCTTTCTTCTGTCCAGTGTACTGGATTGCTCAGTTTTTGACCTGAAATTTCATCTGAGACCTCTGATGATAAATATATGAAGGCTAAGAATGTATAAGTATGTATATTTTGATGAAAATAAATGCTTTCCAGTTGACATTTGAGCAGATCTTCATGGCTCTCTCTCTCTTTTTTTTTTTTTAATCATGCTCCTGTTCTGAGCCACAATAACAATACAGTGCACACTCTGAACAGGGTGATACCTATTCAGGGAATCTGAATAGCGTTTCTCTTTCTATTCTTTTTTTTTCCTAAAACAGAAAAGCAATGGTCTGATACTGCCATCAGCTCCTTTTAAGTCTATATGTGGTTTCCTTGTGAGAGAAAGTTAGCATACTGTGCACTTAAATATATGCAGTCAATTAACTTCTACATTGTGTTTTCTGGAGCTGGATAAACTTGTAAACCATGCAGTATGAGATTTGTTGTTGTTATTTTTTGCAAGGAAGAACAACAGCAGAAGTCCAGAAACATAGTCAAACCCTATACCCTTTTAGCTTAACTTTGAGTTCTGCTGTCAGCTAATTAAGAGGTGCATGCAAGTGTATCGAGGACTGCTCTTTAAGTGAATTGATTTGCCTTTCAAATCTCTATTAAATGATTCCAAACTCAGCGTGACAGTGAAAAAGCATTTCTATCCGAAAAGCGTGGTTTGTGTAGTTTCATGAAGTTGTACTTTTAATGCAGTTTTTCCTAGCAGCTAGTGCTTCAGGAGGTACGTAGGCTCAGGATGCCTTAGGAGGAGCGCAGAGATGCTGACGGGCCCAGTGGCCGCCCCGGGGCGAGCAGCCCCGGCAGGGGGAGAGGAGCTCCTGCTCAGCGCTGGCTCGGTCCCGCGCCGCTGGAGAGGCAGCGCGCCCCTGGCCATCCGCACCGGCACCCGCAGTGCTGGTGACTCTCCGGCTTGTCTGTTCCCGCCGTGTTGCCCGTGCTGTAATTCCTGCTTTCCTGGCGAGCTGGGGTTCCAGGAAGAAGGAGTGAAACTTCAGGGATGGTGTGTAGCACTTGAGTTGTAAAACTTGCAATGTATTACTGGCAGTAGGGGAAGCAGGCTACTTTCTGCATGTTTGAGATTTGACAGCAGAGGCTCAAGTATTGTTGTGCTATGTTTGTGCTACAAATGATTATTTCTTTTTTAAAAAAGAAAACATTTTTGTCCTTTTAAAAAGCTTTGTGCCAGGTTCAGTGAAGATTTGAGTTTGAGAAGAAAGGCAAATTAATATTCAATCTTTAAGACTGTAGTTGTATTTTCTATTTTATTAATATCTGTGAATGCCTCTTTCCATATGCAGAGAATATGGAAAATTAGATAGGCTTTGGATGCCTAAGCCTGTCCTCAGGTCATTGTGAGGAAGACCTAATAGCCTAATAAAAGATATCACATCCGCCTACCGACAGATCCCTGAATCCATATGATTAGGAAACACTGCAACTGTGCAAACAGCGATACGTACAGCTCATTGCTGAAGCTGGCTACCAAGGGGATTAACCCAACATAAATGGGATGTAGTGCTGCCTGTCCATTTCTTCTGTGAGGATTTGACAGAGATGACCAAGATATTGTAAAAACCACATGATGGTGCAGTGAGCTTCTGTAGTCTTTGCTGGGGGTGCACGTGTGTTATTTTAGAGGAGGGGGGTGTTGTGTGAGCAAGAGGATTCTCTGCTTGGTGTTGTGGCTGCCCGTAGCGCTGACGCGTGCGCGGGGTCGGTGCCCAGGCAAGTTCCCTTTCCGTTGGCAGATGAGATGACGAGAGCTGGCACTAAGAGCAGGCCCAGCGTTGCTCTGGGTTCCCCCCACGTGCCTCCTTTGCCCCTGCTCAGGGAAGCCCTGGCTCCTTGCTTAATCCCAGGGTGCTCCTGAAGGTCCCAAAACCAGAAGCAGGTCGGCGCTGACGCGGACGGTCTGCGGGGCCGGCCCGCCGGAGCAAGGACAGGGACGCTCGAGAGCCGAGGGAAGGGGCTGCAGTGGCCACAGCACCGGCGAGGAGAGGCCGGAGCTCCCCACGGACGTGCCATTTAATAGCTTCCCGATCCCCCGTCGGAGAAGGAGCAAACTGTGGGCGATGGAAGGGGCCTGAATAGAGCTTTGCGGGTGTTTGGGGGCTTGATATGCCTGGCCACGGCCTGCCTGTGAGGAGGCTGGCGACTTGCCTCCACTGTAGAGAGCCAGAGCAAAGTCCTAATTAGCTGCAAGTTCATCAGTAGTTTACCCAGTTGCAAAACAGTATTTCCAGGTCTATCTTAAAATAAAGACAGTTTCTAAATATACTAGCCATTATTAGCAGAAGAATTTTTTATTAAAAAAAAAAGAGTGGTGGGAATTTCCCCCCAGCATAATCCAAGAAGAGAATTTAAAGGGACATATTCACCTAGTGTTTCCAAAGTGGAGCTGGAAAAAGACTTTGAGGAGACTGGTCTTTGCAGGTGAACTTGGTAACTTGTCAAAATTATCCTTTTTCTTAAAAAGAAATATCTTCTTGGTTCTACTGATTAAAAAATCCTATGCAAATGAAGAGGGGAAATGTTGCCTTGCGAGAAGCTGTGGAAAAGGGTAGACATGAAGAGGCAAAGTAAACGGGGTAAAAATTCAGCAGGAAAATAGTGTCTTTCAGTCTCTGCAATCTTAGATGCTCTACTGATGAGTACAGTACTTTTCAGACAGGCACCTTCAGAGCAGACATGACCCCTGTAGAGAAGCCTCCTTTATGAATAGGAACATCCTGAGGGAGCGGGAGAGGGAACAGAAAGGGAAGCTGGGCAGGTCTTTAGCAGTACGAACAGTAATCTTGAATGTAGTGTTTCATGTGGTAGGGAAACGAGTCTGATAGGTGTCAAATCTGTTCTGTTTTTATAAAAAAATGGACACTGTAATAGAATGCATCTTCTTTAGAGTTGTAGCAGCAAGGTATCATCTCTCATCTTTCAGGCGGTTAGGTGATGCCTGCAGGGAAGGAAGAACACAGGGCACGGAGGGCTGTGGAGCTTTGCAGCTTTCCTCCAAAATTGTGTGCTTAAGCATCCCACAGTAGAAGCTTAGGGCGATTTTCAGAGGGAGTTATTAACCTTCATATCGCCTTTGCATATATGTGTGTGTATATATGTGTGTGTGCGTGTGTGTGTATATATGTGCACGCACACACATATATTTTTAATATATATTAAAAATGTTTTAAATGTTGTATGAACAGGGACTTCCTGTTACTTTTACCTGAGTTTTTGGTCTGAGTGGTCCTGATTTAGCAAGACACTGATGCCCACATGTGAATTCGGCAAGTTAAATCTGACTTCAGCGGGAGACCTCATGTGTTTAAATATAGGCATGTTGTATGTTTTGTGTTGTATGTTTTGTGTATTTGTCTGAGTACTGTCAGGAGGTTCACCTGAGGAATTAATCTGCACGGTTGATTCCAGAGCAGGTTGTCTGCTCTAAGCAGGTAGCCCTTTAATTGTGATGGTTAAGCTTGCAAAATCAGGACCAGTATTTCTGAATTTTTATTTTTGATGTGTTTAATGCTCTGAAAGATAAACAGCAACAGAGTTCATCCAGGATTGTAGGTGCCTTCAGGAAAAGTATGAAGAGGAAGTCTTAATTAAGACTTTGTCAATAAAGTCACAAAAAGTAGGCTATTTGATATATATTCTAGTTTCGATTTCTTTCCTTGGACAGGAGTTAGTAGCTATCATCTTGTCATTTTTTATTTATAGTAATAGATTGCAGCCTTTAGTTTATGTATTTTTTATTAATTCAAGTCCTTTGCTTTTGTTTCCAAGATATTTTCTCACTGTTAGTTTTTCTTCATTAGAGGTGTACAGCTAGAGCTCCTGGGTGCAGCCGCTGCCAAATAGCTGTTGGAAGGTCTGTAGGGACATGCTTCTTGGCTGTTTTTCAAGGACAGTACAGCTGTGAAATGCTTGCATGTCAGAATCACTACACCTATCATTGTTCTGCTCCTCTGTGTCAATAGGCAGTCTCATTCAGTGACATATTTGATCTTAAAGAGGGAAAGCAGATTTATCTGTAACCTAGAGCATGAATCTTTTTAATTTCTCTACACGCACAATTTTTAGGTTTCTGGTTTTGGTGATTACTGAAATTAATTCTGGTGCCTTGTTTTTAAGCTCTTCAATTTTTGAGTTGAGACAGAGGGCAAAATATATGCTATCTGGTGGCAACCACAAGACACCAGTCACCTTGTGAGAAGGAAGAAAAGTGAGCTGTAAAATTCAGAGTGTTAATTTACAGTCTTTTTTGTGACACGAGCGATGGAAGTAAAAAGGAAATAATTTTGACAAAACCTTTTCTCCTCTTGCTGGAAGAATGTTGAGCAAGTGGAACACTATTTCAGTTTCTTGCTTGCTTTCACGCTGGTGAGCATTCTTGCACGGTGGCTTGTGCACCCATTTTCAGCCTCTTRGCATCATCTCCATTGCCTCCTGTCTGAATGAGTAATATGTGGCCAGTGTAGTGGTTCTCACCTTGAATTTGCAGATTGCTAACGCGCCAATGGAAGCACAGCAAATGTAAGCCATGCTTTTCATGTTTGCCTTTTTGTGGACCTTTTGAAAGGCGTTCATGGGTCATTTGAGGTTCTGCAGACTCCAAGATGAAAAACAGTGTCCTCACCAAGCCCAGTGTTCAACACCTGTGTGCGCAGGTACCTGTTACCGAAGGTTGTGCTCAGCTGCTGGCATGCTCGAGATTTCATCAGAACGTCCTTTCTCATAGTTCACTGTTCATGATGGTATGGCACCTACCTTGATCCTCTCATCCTTCTCTCTCTTTTTTTTTCTCATTCCTCTCTCTTTTTTCTTGTCTTATGTTTGATGGCACAAGTCAGGCTTTGGTGGCTCTGCTGGACCTACGCTGTGCTGGGCACTGCAGCACTGACCAGGGACTGACGTCAGTTCTGCTCTTGCAATATAGACAATTAAATAATTATACTCGCATATGATGTTGCTGGTGAATGAGAGGTAATCTGTAAATAGGCAACTGGGCAAAGAGCTCTTGCTCAAAACCTGCCTGGCTTTGCTTTACCTGTTTTCTCACCACTCAGGCTGCAGTAATCAGTTGTTGTGGCACCCCTCAGCCTCCTTGCTGAATGAGTTGCATGTGTAAGTCTTTAAAAGCTTTAGCAGAGCTATGGTGAGTTTGCAGTCACAGATATTTGGGTATGTATTGGCTTGAATATGGAGCTATAAACCTGTAAGACTTCATAAATGCCTATCCTTATTTTCTTTGCTGTGCTTGTTCGCTAAGGGAATGAATGCAGGATCCATCATGTCAGCAGACATAAGAGTAGGCACATCACACTGTTCCAGTCTGGTATACTGGTCTCGGCATACGCCATGAAAACACCAGCAGTAATTGCTTAATAGTTTGCAGAAAGAAGTGGAGCTTGTAATGGATTATATAGTTTTTCTCACTGAACAGCAAGGTATGATTGTTGCATGATATTACGTGTGAGTTTTAATGCTGTGTCTGACTTCTCGTGCAGGCTTGTCCTCTCCTAAATACAGTAGCAGGAGAAAAAGGATGAGATTTGCACCTCAAGGCAACTCTGCATCTTCTGCTTAAGCATGTTTCAGAACTGTCTCGTTCTGCTCGCTATATGGCACTGCACAGGCCTACAAAAGTACATCTAGGGAAGCGACCTACTCCTGTCCTGGAAAAATGAGGGTGGAAGGGGAAGTGATATGCTGTGGGGTTTCCTTTTCCCTTTCTGAAACCAAAGGTCTCGGCACTTTCGCAAGATGACAGAGCTTTGTTTCATCATTAGGCTGCTTGGTTCTTCCTGCACATGTTGCAGGAAATGTATCTGAGCCAGGTTTGAACTAGCCAGCTCAGGTCTGCCATGCATTCTTCAAATCCAGTAAAAATTATGGGCATCAGCAATAACTAAATCATCTAGCTGCTCAGGCAGCCTGTGATGAGCTGCTGCAGTAAGTAACGTAAATCCACTAAATTAAAGCTAGCTCAGGTTTATCTAGGCTACACTTCAGCATTAGGATCCTGTACCCCTCCTTTACAAGCTCGGCGGTTGCAGTGAATTCCTCAGGGCTTTTCACTTCCCGCCTCTTAAATTTCCCTTTCTGTGAGTTTAGCAAGTGCAGGTTTCACCTGTATCCCTAACAGCACTTTTCTCAATGCTCTCTCTCTGTTTAAAAGCTTGTGCCAGTACACAACCACACACCTTCTCTCTGCAGGTGGCTCTGTGCCAGGGTCACACGTTGATGAAGTGTAGGTAACAAGCTGTCCCCTTTTAGCCTACCTGCTGCCCGCTGCTTGTGGCAGTTGTCGTTTTTCTGTCGACTTCGCTTTATCTGCTTCTGCAATCTCCACCTTCCTCCGAGACATCCCGTCATTCTCCAGGGCTCCAGAAACGTGTTTGGCCGCAGCTGGTGCTTGCAGGGGCTGAGTCTTCAAAAGTTGATTCTCTGAGCGGACATGGCGTTATTTCGCTGTGGAGTCAGACCATGGGTTTTGGACCCTTAAAACACAACACATGTATGGCAAGACATGGTGCCAAGCAGCTGTGTTTCTGACGGGTTGTGGGAACAGCTGGGCTGAGAGACAAGAAATGTGTCCCGGGGCCTAGAGTTTGGGGACTTTTTTGGTGCTTACAGAATAGAATAGATGTGAAAGGCATTTGAGTCAAATTTTTAGCAGTGTTGTCCCTAACTTGCCCCTTTTATGTCTACTTCCTCTTTGTTAAGAGAGGAAAAAGTCCATTTCCAAATGTTTGGCTACAAGAGTACATTCTCTGTTATCTTCTAGCAGGGACCATGGTATGGGTCAGTGCCCCCATGGTCTTGCTGCCTTTGCTGGTCTCTTTGCTCCAGCGCTGGAGATCACAGTGAGCTGGCTCAAAGGCAGAAACCTAACCTGTGGCAGGGGAGAAAGATCAGGATAAACTGTTATGGACCTGCAGCTGTAAATTCACTGCTTTAGTTTGTCAGCAGTTATTCATAGGCTTGTAGGCTAACGCAGGTGGGATGGGACCTCAGGAGGTCTCCAGCACAGCCTCCCGCTCCCAGCAGAGTCAGCTGTGGGGTCGGACTGGGTTGCTCATGTCATCTGTTGTAATCTGTTGGACCCGGTTTAACAGAATGGCAGCCATCAGCAGGTCTTGCCCATGATTTCCCCATTCCCTGCATGTTTCGCTGTGGACCGGTCCTTTTGTAGCTCCTCTATAACAGGTTCCCCTGGTCCTCCTGCCACAAGTTTCTCTGTGTGATGGGAGACCTGGGAGCCCCTACCGCTGTCCGGCTGTTCCACCCACGTTGTTTGGACGCTGTCTTTTTTTGAGGCAAGCCAGATACCTTCTTGAATGCACAGATACGAACAGGATTAGGCAGTTGGTGCCTTTGGTTGTGCTGTGCTCCTTGAAAAAACAGGAGACCCCCAAATGTTGGTCTGCTTCAGCTATACTCGTCTGTTTGGACAGATCCTTGTGGTGATTGACAGAGACATAGTTGCCACTAGCATTTTGTTAAAGGTTTTTGATCTCTCTTTACCCTGCTGCTTGTTCTTGTGAAAGGCTTTTTGCCAGCCACTTCCACGGTTTAAATTTCTTTGCCAGAGCACCAACAATAGCTGCTTTAAGCAGCTGTGGTAGAAATCCTGAAACGGTCAGTGAACCTGACCCTTCTCTGACTTTAAATGTTGAGAAATTAGGTTGTAATGAGTTGGTGAATGGAAGTGGCAGAAAACAAATTAACCAAGTACTCTTTTTTTCTCTAAGAACTTCATTTCCCACTTTTGTGGCTTTTCTTTCTGCAGCTGACCTGCTCCTTTTGCAACCACAGTCTTTGCCTGGCTCATTAAGTCATGTTTTCAGTCTGATTTAAGATTTCCTAACTACTCTTGTTAGTGAGCATTTCCTTCTTATCTCCTTCCTTTCATTCTTATCGCAGCCTTGTGGCAGCAAACACTTAACGGAGATTGCAGGCCTTGAAGTCGGTCTCCGTGAATGAGGACAGGAGGAGACAGGGACCATTCACACCTTAATTTCAGTGTTTCTGCAGCCTGACTGGTATCCTCTGGGCTATGAAAATATCTGCTTCATTGACTTGCAAAGAATTCAGCTTCTGAATAAATAAATGAATAGTAAAAACCTTGGTATGTATTTTTTGCATAGATCAAGATAACAGTAAAATTACAGAAAACATACGACGTTTGTAAACTTTCTGGTCCATCTACTACAATTCCTAATGCAACAGACCTCTTAATCTGCTGCTGATGCAGGGTTGGACTGGCTACGTTTAGCAGCTGGTCAGCAGGTTTGGTGGCTACATCACAGCGCTGCTGAATCTGCAGCGGGACCAGTTAAAAGAAGCAGCCATCTGGATGGGTGACCCTCATGCTTTTAGGAGCTGTTGCCTAAGTTGTGGGTTGCCGGGGGAGGCAAAACTGATAACTGTAGAGCTTCCCACCCCATCTTAAATAAAAGATCTAACTTTTGTTTGCATCAGGGGGAATTTTCCGTAAGAGTTAGATTGTTTCTTGTGAGTTGAGGATAGAGATGCCTCAGGCTAAGGAGAAAACAGGAGAGAGCGAATATATGAAATCCTCGACTTTGTGCTTTCTTTGTCTTATTCTTCCATCTTACTAATATCCATTTCCCCCCTCTGGCCCACAAAAAAAGTTTTCCTGTTAAATTATTAACAGATCAGCTTCCGAGAGGCTAGCCAGGAAATACTTTCTCAGTCTCCAGAAACGAGTGCCCTTTCTAAAACAACTCACAGCTCTCCTTGCAGCTGTGAAGATAACGTTAATAACGTCAATTGGGTAAAACTGTTCTAACAGTGCTGGAGCCAAACTGACCCTGGAGTAAAGGTACAAGGTGTGACCTCCCCTCTTTACTAAGTCCAAGATAACTTTGAAGGCGGGTGGGAAAACTGGATACTCATGTTATTTGATTCCTGGCAAGAGTAAATACATTTTTCTGTTATCTTCTGGACAAACTGTCTCTTTCTTTGTGGTGCTGTAATTCAGGGCTGGTTTCAGGTGAATTGGAGAAGATGTGGTAGAGTGAAGTCAAACAATTCTCTGCTTATGTGTTCAGTTATTCTGCTCTGTGTTTAAACATTTAGTAAGTGTAATGAATGTCATGCAAAAATGCTTTGTGTATGTGTGAGCAAAGTTTATTGCCAGTTGAGCATGATAATATACTTCTTCTGATGGTATTGTTCATACAAAGTATGCTGCCTAAAGCACGCTAGAAATACAAGGTACTAGCATTTGCAAACCCAAGCAATTATATGCAAGACTTTCTAAATGTAGAATCCCAAGCTGCCTACCTGTCTAATGTATCGGTAAGGACGCACGTGACTTTATTAGGTAAGAACCTATTCTTTGATCAAGTCATTAAAGCTGTTTTTTTTGTTGTTGTTTTTTTTTGCTTTCTGATTAGCTAATAATGTCTGGGAAAGTTATCTCACAGTTAGCTCCAGATTCCTTGAAAGTAAAAATCACGTCCTGTTTCTTTGATAGTTTAACACTCTGTGATATTGCTCCATTCTGAAATTTATTACTGGACATCCTAAACAGCATGGGAGGGAAAATACAGATGTTGTGTTAGCTGGTCCAGTCTCTATTTTCTTCTCTCACTCCATTTTCCACTCATTTTTCTTCCCCATCCCACATCTGTGTTGGGGTTAGTTTGTGTATTATTGTTCACAGTGGTAGTGCAGGACATCCCATGCTCCTGGCCATCATGACTGTAAATGAGTTGGTGATGATGACTGGACAATGCTGAAGATTCACATGCACAGCAAATACATTTAAAATGTCTTTGTTCCTTTTAAAAACATGTGCATTACTTACATTGAAATGCAAGGATCTGAATACCTTGTAAACCCTAGGGGTTTTGTTCTTTTCTTTCTTTTTTAAGATAGCAGCTTTTCTATTGGGGGTGTTTTTGCATATTTATTCTGTCTGAGAATATATTTCAGACTTCTTTAGGCAGCAGCCCAAGAACACAGGCGTTTCAATCTAAAGGATAAGAAAATATTCTAGAAACATACTAAAACTGACAACAGAAAGGTGAATAGAAAATCGCAGAAACTAAGATAGGAACAGCAGGCTTCCTCTTTGATTTTTGAAATTTATAGTGTTTTAGCAGTTGGTGTTTCAAACTTAACATATGACTTTTTCTTCTGTAAAACTGTTATATAAAAAGGAGAAAATAAAACTGAAGATATTTTACCAGTGTGTAAACCCTGTGATGTTTATATATGTTGAACAGTTTGTGAAGTTTGTTTTCTCTGACTCAGAAAAAAACACAAAAAAGCAGTAGAAGTAGAGAAGATGCAAGGAAAGGTGACAAGGGTGAGCCAGAGCGTGGAGCAGCTTCACTACAAGGAAAGGCTGAATAGACTAAGACTCTTCAGTCTGGAAGAGGTGTCTGAGGAAGGGATGTGATGGAAGTTTATTGAATTATGAGTCCTCTGGAGAAAATGAATAGGACAATGATGTTGCTCTGTCTTTTCTGATGTAAAAATTTTAGAACACAAAATTAAATTGTTAAGAGTTAAGTTGGAAATAAACAAAAGAGCTATTTTTTCATAAAACAGAATTAAACAATGAAAATCGTGTCTTAAGATAGAAACTTTTAGCCTCCATTGTATGAAAGCTTTCTCTTTAATAAAAAAAAAGAAAAAAAGGCTTTTTCTTTTCCAAAGTAAATGGACCCATTCATAGAAGAAAAACCTTAACACACACACAAGAACCTCCTTGTGTATTGCCAGATCTTGCCTTGTTCCCCCTGTGGCTAATTCGAAGCCAATTTCTGCAGCCCCAGAGCGCCCCAGGAATTTGCAGGAGGAGGCACGTGGAGACGCTCTGTTCTGCTCATGCAAGTCAGGTGGCTGCTGAGCCCCGAGGGCCGGAAAGAGGTGTCTTGCCTGTGGTCCGTAAGCGACTGCGCTTCGCCACACATGCTTTGACCTCATTAGGAAGGTGGCCGGTAGGATTCGGCGGTAGTGGGAGACCTCAGCCTGGATGCGCCGTGGTTGAATTCCCCATCGTGGGGCTGAACGGGGTCAGTGCACTGGTATGCCTGCTATCGTGCTATCTGCCTTCTACTGTTACTGACAGGTAATATTTTTTATCTGATTTCAAGGACCAGAAAAGTGAGTCTGTGGTATTTGCCCCCATCTCTGAAAGAAAAGCATGAGGACCTCCCAAGAGCGGTCGGATTGCAAGGACTTGCAGGAAGCCAAGGGTTCGTGGTAGCTGGAGCTTGTTACAGAAGGAGGTTTTTACTACAATATTCATTTAAAAGTGGACTGTCTAACTTACAAATGCCGTACTTGGAACAAACTCAGTTTGGTGCATTAGTGGCTCGCAGGTCCCAAACTCTGGAAATGTTTAAACAGGAGGTTAAATGTTTCTTCGCAGAAGTAGTTCTAATGGCTTCAGTGTGATTACTCACGTGAATATTTTCTGTAGCCTGGTTATGAAGTACAAGCGTGGGGGATAACGTGTAACCTCTGTGACTGCCCCTCGGGGGAGGCGGGGAGAATTCTCCTTGTCACCCCTTGAATAGCATGAGCTATTCAACGATAATGTAGTTTGTTTGTTCCTCCAAGAAACAAAATCGCTAACACTACCCGTGCACTGTGAAACTATTTGGCATGTAAAAATACACCTGCTGAACTCATCTGGATGCAAGAGGAGAAACCGGGACCAGTTCCTGGTCCGTGTGCTTGTGTGCAAGCCGGACCAATGATAATGCGGGGAACAAGGCAAGCAAATGTTAAGCCCGAGGCGGGCGGTGCCCGTGTGAGGTGTGGAAGGTTGAAGAGAAAGAAATTATTCAGGAATGAAGTCAGAAGGGGCATTTCTTGGCTAGTCCCTTGAAATAGCCTTTCCTAGTTGTGGTGGCTGCAGTGTGGTTGAGTGTTATGCTCAAAATCACACTCTTGTTTCTTTTCTTACACCTGTTAGTGTGGCTCAGCTGGACTATTTCCTGCAGCGAGACAGCACTTGTAAAATGAAGTGTCCTAAGAGAAGGCATTTAAATCAGTGCAGTTCTTTGGGGTAATTGCCTCCTTACTCTTGAGTCTGCTGGACGATGTACAAAAATAGATTTTTTTGATGTAGCATTCATTTTACAGATACCTACAAAAGCAAGATATAATTGTGTATTAAGGAGGATTTATGCTATAAGTGCATACAAGGGAATTATTTTAGGTCTTCATCCTTAAGAAAACAAAAGCTTTCAGAAGCAAATCATAATGTCAGCACTTAGTCCTTTGCATGATCCAACTGGCCCAGCCAGCCAGATTAGTGRTAGGTAGGCAATATCTCTGTATGAGAAATGTCTAATGTTAACTCAGTGTTGTGGAGCACACAGGGAAGGAAAGGCGAAAATAAAGGAATGGGACAGAAAAAGTAAAAATGAAAAGAACATTTGGAAAATACATTGGTATGAGGAGCAAACCCAGTGGGAAGCCAGTCTGAGTCGTCCTCTGGAGCTTGTACGTGTTGATACTGTGTTGTGACATTTCTGCGTGCCCTGAGGCAACGGGGGCTTCAGTGCTTTCGCCTTCTCAGCAGCAGAAAGTAGAAAGAATCCTCTTTGCTTGCACCAAGCTGTATAAAGAAAGTGCTTTTACCCCCTCTCTTGCTTCTTTGTCCAGCTTATTAGTTGCATCGTGGAGGGGGAGATGTGTGTATCTTGTTGTCTGATTGGTAAAGCGCAGTTCATTTTGCTCTAAGCCATTCGCTGAGTTTATGTTACGAGAGATAAATCACTCTGACACAGTGCAGAGCAGAGGTTCAGCCATTATGGGCGTAATTATCTCGATAAAGCGTGTAGGGTGCTTTAAGTACTGCTGTCAAGTTGTGCTGCATTTTAGATCTCTCTGACAGGTAAAGAAGTCTAAGAAATAGCCGTGCTGCTTCAAATGCTGAAGCAGCATCCAGCCACTTGCACTGTGGGTTTTTTTTTTTCTTCTGGTCTGTATTGTATGCAAAGCTGCTTCTGGTCTAAGGCAATGTAGTGTATTTAAAAGGACATGACGGATGCCCTGAATGCTCTTCCACAGAGCAAGGATTTGGCTACCCRTATTCCTCCCCAGTGACCTTGTGTGAAGGTGGTATAGGACCTTCCTCCTGCTGCTTCTGCTCTCCTGCTGGAAAAGGTCCAAGTTCTGACTCAGGGTTAAGCTTACTGCCTTCTTCCCCGAAGTTATGAGAGCAGTTTTAGCCAAACTAAGAATGCTTGATGTAATCTTCTAAAATTATACGTGTAGGTGCGTTTGTCATTATTACCCTGCGATTGGCCACTTAGCTGTTTTATCTCGGTTGTAATCAAAAGTGCGTGTTACCTGGAAACAAGTGAGAGGAGGTGGGTCAGGAAGTCGGGGCCAACGACTGATTTAAGACAGAATGTGTTTGGGCCTGCGGACAGATAGTGTCTGGCAAGGAAGGTATTCGTAGGAATCTAACTCTCGCAGTGCTTTTATGCTAAAAAAAGGAGATTTCTGGTCCCCCAGCATGCAATTTACACTGCTCTTGAAAAGTTTTTTGCCACTTTGTGGTGACCTCTTCTGCATAACTCTCCTCAAATCACCCCAGCCAGTGTATGGGGTTTTTCTTTCTAACTGAGATAAAATATTTTCCTCTAAAAAGAATTTTATTTTCCTCTACAGATTGGTGAGAAGGTGAGTGGAGTTTAAATATGACCTGCAAAGTGCGTATGTTTGTTTTGAAATATTTTAGGATCCCACGCGATCCAAAGTTTTCCGTGTGAGTTGTAACAGACTCTTTAGGCCTCAGGGAAATGAACCATGTCTTCGTTTCAACCTCTTTCATCTGTGAAATGAAAATAATGTCAAAATCTTTGTTCTGTGTCYTTCTATTGTTATGCCTTTCCTTTGGAGTGAACTTCGCAGTGACATTGATGGAGAGCTCTTGAAAATCACTGGCGCTCTGTGGCTTCTGGTTTGTAAATCCCTGGAAGATCTGTGGAGAGAGGATGCTAAGCAAGTGCAAAAGAGCATTAAGAGGTAGGGAAAGTCTTTCAGTCTGGATTAGTGTATTTGAAATAATGGAAATCTAACCTGTAGGGGCAAGATGACCATTCTTTCAAAAGTCATTGGTAACATCATTAAGCAAGTGATAAATGTGGGAGTATCCTGAAGCTATGGAGAGGCTGAAATGAAGCCTTCCTTGCTGAAAGTGTGCTCTGTTTCCAGAAAACAAAACAAAATCAAAAACTCAAACAAACAAACAAACAGACAGTCCCCCCCCGTAATTACTTGTGATGGGAAAAATGTGGCCTTCTGCCAAAAATTTTAGAGACGAGCCAAAGTTTGTCTCTGAGTGGTCATGTGTGTTTAAAATGTAAATGAGATTTTTGAAGTATTTTTTACAAATTATTTTAACAAATGGCAAGTGTTGTCTTAATTGCCAAACAAGCCCTGGCGGTGACGCTGTGTTCAGCTGGGTGGGTGTGCCTGGGGAAAGTTGTCTAAGGCAGGAAGCTTATTGTCGCTCACACTTTGTTGCTTTAATCTCTTATTTTCAAAATGCRATCTGCTAGTAATTGGAGGCATTAGAAATGAATCTGCTGTTGGAACGCAGTGGCAGACCACTGAAGTGTTTTTACAGTGACTGCATAAAACATCGGAAAATTCCTGTGAATTCTTTTTTTCAAAGTTTTGGACCAAGTTATTTCTGATAGAAAAATAAAGAAGGGGTGGGAATATTAGCGAGCAGCCCAGAAACGCGCAGAACATCTGGTCTGCACAGATCTCTGGCAGGGAAGGAAACTAACTATAACTGTTGTCAGGGAAGGGGTGCTGTTTCTCATAATTGAGAGGAAAGGGCGTGAAATGTGGTTATAATAGCAGGAAATAATTGTTGCTATTGTTCTTGCTGGACTACCCTGTACAAGTGGATGGAAGTAAACACAGGATCTCTTTGAGTCTTGTTGCTATGCTGTTTCAGACTTCAGCATTACGGTGGGTGCAGTGAGAAAGGAAATCTTAAAGTAAAAGTGATCTAGCCAGACTTTTATTTTCCTCTACAGAGAGGTGAGAAGGTGAGCAAAATGTGTATGTTCAGTTTGAAATATTTTAGGATCCTGCACAAGACAAAATGCCTATATAAACTCTTGACTTCTTGTGCCTATGGGCTACCTCAGCTTAGGATTCTGTTTTAAACACTGTATATGTATATCTGTATATATAAATGTACACACACACATATACACACACACACACACACATATATATATATATTTATTTGTATAAAAATATTCTTTTTTTCCCCCTCTCTTCCCTATATTCTTCCTCCTGGGCGTGAGGAAACTTTTCTCCTTGAGCTCCAGTTTATATTCATCTCTTTTCTGTCTTAAGACCCCTTCTTGGTCAGACCAGTACCTTTCTCCTCCAGTCTTGGCTGCTCTGCTTTGGACTCTCCTCTCTTCTTCTCTCCTGGTTGCTGTGACCTCTCTGTCCGTCCTGCTGGCACCTTCTTGGTTAAATCTTGCTGCCCTCTGCCTGGGCTTTCCTGCGTGCTCCAGCTGGCTGTATTGCCTGCTTCTTCTCACTTGCTCGTCTCTTTCCATTTTGTCCTTCATCGCAGCCTTCTAGTGACATTTCTCCTTGCATGGCTTGCTGACGGTATGGACTGTTTCCTTTCCTTCCCTCCCAAACACCCTCTTTTATCCCGCCACAATTTTCAGCAGTCCCATCCTTTCTCCCATTTGTGCACTGCAGTGAGTAGTTCTTCGATTTTTTGCCTCTCGTTCATCCCATGTGTCCAGACAACATGTAAAACCTTCAGCTGCAAACTTTTGAGGAAATCTTTTTCCGTCTTTACGAGCTCAGGCCTTTGCAGGCTGTAATTATCTCCTGCCGTCATCACTGAGACCTTCCTCCTGTTGCTTTACACACACGTATATACGTATATAACACCCTGTTTCCCCCAGCTCTCTCCGGTCTGTGCAGCAACACGACCGTCTTTGGTGGCTCCTGGTGGCCGCTGGCTCTTGGCACCCCTTGCCCAGCCGTTCCAGACCCCACGCCATCCTCCTCGCATCTGCTGAGCCAGGTACTGTCCCTCCCGCTCCCCAGCCCTCGCTCGTACTGGGGACAGCCCTGCTCGGGCACCTCTGCGATGTCTCTCTGCATTGGGTGGGCCATACCAGCACCCTACCAAAATACCCTCAGGTGTTGCCTCCTCTGAATGCCTTTGTAATCTTTGTGTGGAAACCCTTTTCCTTCAACACCCCGTTTGCTTTTACCACCCGGCCCCATAACAGCTGTATTGTTTCTGTTGTTCCCTTGACTCTGCTGTTGTCCACGTCAGGCACAACGCCCTTTGATTCTGTGTTTCAGCCTGTAGTGGAAAGTGCGTAGCATCTTATCGGGTGTTGAAATATTTGTTATTAACTCTGGTGAACTCATTCCTAGTTTGACATACCCTGTCAGCGAGGTTAAATTCTTATATGGACCTTTGTAAGCCAAAAATTGCACTTTGGAAATTAATTACCAGGACATTTGTCTGTGAATTTATGGAGGACATAAAAAGAAACTAGGCTTTCTTAGAGAAACATCTTTTTGTCAATGTACCTTTTATTGTTTTTCCCCCTAAATGTACAGTGAACTTTGCTGTATGTGGCTTGGTGACATCTTACTATGGGAAAAGAGGGATGAAAAAGAAAGTTTTATTAAAACTTGGAGGGGGAGCTGGATCTAAATATTAATTCAAAAAGATTGGAAAAAAACATTTAAAACCACGTTGGGCTTGATCCTCAGCTTAGCATATATCCCCACTTAAACTAACCCCCCTTTGCACTACCTACATCATGCCATTGTTTAAAAGGGAACTGGGGCCATTTGTTTTTAATTTGTATTGCTGTTACGTACTTCAGATCTAGCTTGGCAAAGTCTTTGCAAAAGGAAAGATACAGGGACAAAACCATGCAGGATGCCTTCTCTTTCCTTCTTCAACATGGGAAACCTGTGTGGTGTTAAAGGCTGGCTTGTTTTCAGTTTTGTTTCCATCTGAACTAGCTTGCTCACCTGTGTTTCATGGGCTAAAGGACTGAGCCTTTGAAATATAGAGGATATAGAGTATATAGGGTATCTAATATAAAGTATCTAGTATATAGAGCATATATACATATATATATATTTTTTTTCACTCTAGCTTGGACGTGTTTGTCTTTGATCTTGGTGTAATTGGAGCAATAGTGGTCGTACCACCCTTCATTTTCTTCCTGCTTTTCCTTGGAGACTCTCTAGCAGGAGAGAGTTGGCAGTCTAGAATGTACTGATCCTAGATTTGAGAGCAGAAACCCAAGAAAGTAGGATTTTAAACATACAAAAGGTCTCTGCATATCCACGCATCAATGTAGGGCACCCAGATGAAGGCTGCCCTGTGTTTTTCCCCCAGTTCACATTAGCTTGGTTTCCGTGAGGTCATTCCAGGCATTTCTGCTCATTCTAGAGCATTTGAAACTGTTGGGTACAAAAAGCTCCTATAAATTTAATGAAAATTGCTGCATAGCTGGGGTACAGCGGAGAGGCCAACCTTCTGGACCGCAGCCAGTGGGCTATTTATTGTGTGAAAGTGTGCTGGACCCTGGGTGAGCTCTAGATTAGCTAGACTGTTTCTTGCCCAGCATGATCACATGCTGGGCGTGGAGGTGCCGTTATTATGGTGGTCAATTTAAGGAGCAAATCCATATGAGACCAGGCTGCATGTGCTCTACTCTTTGTGGAACAACCTGTTTTGAGATGAATTTTCAGAGGCAAGGTCTTCCAAATAGTAGACAAGGTAGATAGAAGCACATGTGTCATAGAAATATGCTTTCCTTAACAAGCACTGAAGTGTTTACCAGGGCTAATGGCACTGTCCGGATGGGAGGAGATGCAGTTGAGGACATAAATGCATATACTTCAAGCAGGCAGCGGAGTACAGCCATTTGCAAAGAAAAGAAAGACAGTTTATGTATGGTTTTCTTTTGTTTTGTGTTGTGTTTGGTAACCTGTGCAATAGTTAATAATACAAGAGTTGCCAGTTCTGATAGCACAGACACTGAATTACTAAATTTCAAAATCTCTGATTTTCTCTTAAGAAGAATAATTGATGTGTGCAAGTATCTTATTGACACTACAGATGTAATCGGGAACCAGGGTGGTCTTAGCAAGGGCTTTGTTAAAGTATGCTTTAAAATACCTTCTTACTGGAAATGGATAGAGCCTATAGCCATCTAGAAAAATCCTCTCAGAAGCTGAGAAGTTAGGGAGGACGGGATCAGGTGTATGTGCTGTTAAAGATTGTTCTCATCTGCTGGGTTTAGCCTTCTTTAAATTTTCAGCATAGCTCCTCATAATATAATGTCAGCACTAATGTAGACAAAGCTTAAAGGATTACTCTGGTTAATATGAGGATGTGAGTTTGGGGTTTTGTTCGTTTCATTAGAGCTGAAGGAGTTGTTTGGGTGCTTTGCTTGGACTCATGCCTGTGTATAACCATATAGTGCAGCAGGCGTTGGAATCCAGATAATAGCTTCATTTTCTTTGCTATTTAGGTTCAAACCTGTGCTAACAGGTCCCCTCCCAAGCTTTGTTTCAACCTACTATATGAATTTAGTAAGGAAATTCGTCTCTGCATGCCTCAGTTTCCCTATATTGCAAACAGCAGTAATGACACACTTCTCTTGTAATGCATTTGGAGCGTACAGATGAAAAGCGTCAAATATGAGCTTACTATTTAATTATTGAGACTATTGCATGTATTCAGTTTGTCTGACCATGGACTGGGAACACCCATGGTTGTGAAAGCTGTGTTGCCCACGTCACAGGACCACAGCAGCGACGCTAGCTTGCTGAGCTGGGCCATGACCTGTGCCACTGCCGAATATATCTGGCATTAGCTAGCCAACTGCTTCAAAATCTGAGGATGAGAGCGGAGAGAAAACTTTAGGAAGAAAGCATGCTTAGGACCTGAATAAAATGAAATCTTCCTCTTCTGACCAGGAAGCATGAACACACAGGCATTGTTGTTTGCTAGATAATTTGAAGCTGTACTAATATTTCAAAAGAGCAGAAGTGAGTCAAACCAGCTAGTCCGTGTAAACTTGTGGTAGGCGTATGGTGAAATCCACATCCATCAGCCCCAAAGCTGCTCTGTGGGGTTGAGCCAAGGCCTATTGAATTCGAGGTCAAAGCTCCCATTAACCTGAGTGGTATGGGAGCAGGGTCACAGGGGAGGGGTATACTAGTTTCTCTTTCATTAATGAATGACAGATTAATAACCTTATATATCTATATACTATATCTGAATAGAAGTAGCATGTTCTTTCTGCTTTTTACAAGATTGAACTCAACAAAGGAGGAATCAGCTTTAAAAGGGACTTGAAAACTTTGGAGGCAGGCTAAACTGGCCCCTGGTATACTAATAGTGCTGTGCATGATTCTCAGATGTGTAGTGATCTTCTGATGGTAGATATCTGTATATTTTAAATCTTACCATTTAAAACAAGTAAATATTTAAACCCTGTAAATAAGCCAATTGCTTAGAAAAAATGTAATACAGAGCAACTGTACAAAGCATATGACTGTGCTATAGCATTATACCAATTGTACAAAGCATATATACAAAAGCTTGTGTTATTGTGGAACAGGAAAAAGGATTCAAATGTCAGTTTGATTTTTGTACCTGCTGTGTCCTGATCTCACTGTAGGCACTGCTTATAGGAAGGAACAGTTGCAAGACCTGTAGTTATTAGTGATTCCTCAGTCTCCTGACTCCAGGGTTGCTTGGCTCGAATGCAACAGATAGTCCGTGGGGCCATTTTCAGTGGTTTAGAGCCGATTACAAAGTCACATAATTTTTATAATGTCTTCAAAGAGAAATCTGATTACCAAGTTGCATGTTACCCCATGAAAAGTTTAGGGAGCTGATAGTGGTCCAAAAGGCTTGCATGGACATAAATATATTAGATCAAATCCATAGCATCTGCTTTGATTCCTTAAATCAAACTTGTATCTATATATGACTGTATCTGCTAATAGTAAGATTGTGTTTTGCCAGGTACGTGTTGTACTTATCCTGAAATGCTGTGAGTTAAAATGAATATTAAGTACAAAAATAGTTCAAAGTGCTCCTAAGTACAAACAGCCCTAAGGTGCTCTGCCAGCTGGTGTAGCAGTGGCCTTCACTCTCTCTTTTTCATAGTTTTGTCCTGTTTGCCATGCATCTTTTATTTGACTTCATTGTGCTTATCCAGCTTATGCAAATAGTGGTATCTTTTAGTAACACAGTTACAGCCTTCAGATAAAAAGAAGAATCCTGATTTCTCCTTTAGGTAGGTGAAAAATAAACACATGTGTATGGGCTGAAAAAATCTCAATTTCAGAGTATTTCCCAAGTCTGTGAGCTTGTTCCAATCTAGCCGTTCTTCTGTGTAGCACAAACCACCTGACATATTCTTTGCTTTTTTTTTCCCCCCACCTTTCTTCTTTCCTGGTTTCATTGCTGGTTTGCTTTCCTGTTGTGTGGGGATGTTGTTATTTTCTTTTCTGCATTTGTAAGCCGCCTTCATCCCTTCTGCCTCTGTTATCACTGCTGTTCTCTTGCTGCTGACTTCCCTCTGCAGCTCTTGCCTCCCCATCACTCTCTGCGTCTCCTCTCTGAAATTCACCTTTCCGATCTGCTCTTCGTCCCCTTTTACACTCTCGCATGCTAGCCTGCTTTGTCTCGAATGCCATGTTTGCAGAATTGCATCCCCCTACAATGACTCCAAAAGCCTTTTCTTCATCTTGATGAGCCATGTGATGAACTTCCATGTAAGTGGAAGCCAGTGGCAGGGAGCCTAAGTCCTCCTTCAGAAAAAACAAATCCAAAGTGATGAAATGCTTGAGTTTCTGCTGCGTTAATTTTTGTTAGTTCACTGAGAGCAAATTATGGTTAAAATAGTCTGAGAGTTGTGGCAGATATACCCCAGTAGCTGGAAAATGTGAAATGGAAGGTTATTAAATGTAAATGGTACTTGAAATAATACTTAAAAGATAAGAATTTAAGAACAAATAAATAAAATGAAACTGTTTTAGATATAAGAGAACAAGGGGAAAGTGACTCTGTACTTGATTTTAACCTGGTAAGTAGTTGCTTGTTTATCTAAATGGTCAGAATAACTTTGATCTAGATTCTGCTGATGTGTATGGTTTGCAGATACCCAGGGCTGGAGACTTACTTGTGCATGAAATAATTCATGATGATAACATTTTTGCAGGAGTRGCATTAGAATATCTTGCAATACCTTTTTCAAGCATCTAGCCTACACATAGTGATTTTTTTTTCCAGTTGTGCTTAAAACCCAAACCCAGAACCTGTTTTTAATTAGTATTTGTTCAATACTTTCTTGGTGTGCAAGCTGTCTTACTAATAGTCGTCTGACTAATTCAGACTGAAGTCATGGTGCAGAAAGCCAGAAATATGCAGGATTAAGGCCATTAGTTGTATGTGGTGAGGGAGGAAAACCCTGCACTGTCATACTCTAAAAAACTTCCATTGAGCAAGCCCTCAATTTAATACCTGATGTCCTCATTTGTGTTCTGTGGGACACAGTTTATATGCCAGGAAAGTGGACAAACTTGCTGCTGTCTGAGGTTTATTGTCTTGATATGAAAAAAAAGGCTGGTCTGGTTTCTCTGCATGTTTCTCCAGACGAAGCGAGGTGACATAGCCTGGTGCAGTGAGGAACTGAACTCAAAGCTCTGGTCACCGTATTGCCCCGCTGGCAGCCCCGAGCATTGCTGTGGTCTGCACCAGATTTGTCTTGGCAGATGCTTCCCGCTGCTGCTGGCAGTGATGACGGTGAGCATGTGAGCGAGGCTTGCTGATCCCTGCTGTCCATACTCATGTCACTTAGGTCATTAGCAGCAGCCGCAGGAACGCGGCTCCATGTCCTGCCTGCCAGCCACTTCCATCGTGTGGGAAGGGAATGCCGGGAAGTGCTCGGCTGTGCAACAGCAGGGCAGAGGCAGTCTAGGCATGCACCAATCATTTATTTATTTATTTCCTGCTTGACACCTTTTCCAATATTTTCCGAAGGTCAGGAGTTGCAGAATGCTTGCTGTCAAGCTTGCACTTGTTCTGCTGCTTTTGAAATCAGAGCTAATTTTGCCTCCTTCCAGACTTCCTGAATGGCTGTAGGTCTTTAAGGTTTGGTAGTTCAGTTCATTAAATAACGTATTGCTGCTTGTGTTGTATTATCCTGATTTTTGGGCATGAGTCTGCAGGCTGTATGTTCTGTTTTTGAGGGATGCTTGTTTGGGAGGCAACTTTGGTCCTTCTCTTGTAGGAAATGGCTTGCATAACCCTCGGTTATTCTGTCAGGGGCCTCGAAGAGCAGCGCTGACAGGTCCAGCTCCAGAGTTGTTCTATGGGAAGAGTGAGAATTTGCTTTTTAGCGTCTGTTAAAGTTTTGGAGTTGTTTGAACATGTCCTAAGCTCACCGCACTTTGAGGCACTGAGATCCTGGGAATGCCATGATGGTTACCTGCTGGGAAGCCTCCAGGACTGTGGCAAACAGTCTCCAGAAATTGCACACACAAATGTTTGCAGCTCCTCCTTGGTCAGATGGACACAATGTCTTTACAACTCTGGCCAAACCCTGTGATAATAGTTACTGGCTGCAAGGCGTTCTTCAGCTCGCAGAAAGAAATTCAAATGATGCTGTGAAAAGTTTGGGCGGCTCTTCTCAGGTTTCCTAAGCCTGATTCGGCCTGAACCTCTCAAAGGGCAGCTCAGAAGAGGTGTTGGGTTATAAAGGATTTTAGAAAGAGGGTTTTGTGTCAGTCTGGGAGCAGGGTTTGTCCTGTGAAGTGGGCCCAGGGGTGGCTGGAGCCTGGCCCGCCCTTTCCCCCCAAAAAAACCCCAAGCTCGGAGCATGATGGCGTGAAGGCATGCCTGGAGTAGAGCTGGAGTGCGCATATTGCACTGATTTGTTTTGCTGGTGATACCACCTTGAACCTTAAACACCGCTGTTTGCCTGAGGATGGTGAATGTTACTCCTAGGAAACAGGTGGGGAAAGTGTCCAGAAAAAACAGACCAGATTTTTGCAATATGTTGTTTGAGTTTTGGCAGCTGGGGTGAGCAGGTATGTTTCCATTCAGTGCATGTTTCTCAGTGCAAAATGGCAGGAAACGTGATCTTTTGATCGCTTTGACACTTGTCTGTAGGTAAACTCAAATATCTTCTCTGAGCAGTGAAATATTTGGGGTAATATGAATAACAAAGTAATGTTTAATTTCAGTATCGCAAAAATCTGAGGCAACACTTTTGAATGTTGCTCCCATCAAAACTGACCGTTGCTAAACCTGCACTACGCAGAGCCCTGCATCCTGCAGTGAAGCTGTAGCTAGAGAGAGCATTAGCCCCTGTCCTTCGCCCATTTGTCTTTGTTTTCTGCTCCCAGGCAATGGCTTGGACACTTCTTGCATTTCCACCTAAGAAATCTTTCCTCTTCCTTTAATCATGGGAGCAATGCCAGGGAGCTGAAGGGTAGTGGCAGTCTCATCCAACTCCCTTCCCCTCTCTTCCCCCGAATTTGAGCTTGTTTAAATGTGTTTTGCGTAACTGGCAGATGGGTAGGTCTATGTATTCCTCGGTGGAGGTAGGAAGAAGAGGAGTGTCAAGAAATTCTTGAATTATGAAGCCTGGCAGAACCTCCTCAGGCTTTGGTTTCTACACCTAGATTAGGATTGCACAGACCTAAAATTTTTGCTTTTGTTTAAGACTTGCTGATCAAGATCAAGGCTAGGACTGTGGAGCTAGGTGCCACATGTCATTCCAGGTATGGAAGAAAAGAGTGGGCCCAGCACCCCTGAAGGATAGGGGAAAAGGGTGTTCACAGGCTGCCTTTGAGTAGTAGAAATGATCTATTGTCATGCTTTTCAGTCCTGTTAACTCTTCTCTGGCTCGTCATCTATTGTGGTTTGTTTTTTTCCTGCTACCTCCCTCGCCACAGGCCTGTGTATGTGTGAGCTGAGAGGAATGAGGGGTATCACACAACTGAGCTCTGTCCCATCACAAAAGTAGCACTGGCTGCCCTTTACCTGCGTCTCCTGCATGAAAGCACTGAAGAGCACCTGAGCCCAGCAAGCCTTTCTGCAATGCAACCTATTTGTTTTTCCTTTGCAAAATGGAATGAAATCCTGCTGCAGTGCAGTAGAAACTTGCATGCTGCTTTTTCTTCCTCAGGACTGACCTGGACAGAGTTTTAATTCTTAAGCTTTCTATGCCCTGAAAACATGCAAATGTAACTTTCTTTTGTTCTTTAGAAAAGAAACAATTCTAACCATATAAAGTTACAAAACTTGAGTTTTGAAAATACACTACATACAGCACAGATGTACTTCCATTTTTAAGCCTTTTTTTTTTCCTGAGGTGTTTAGAGTTCTCTTTGAAGTTGTCCTGCAGTTATTTTTGGGGGGATATACCTTTAAAATAAAGTTGTTTATCCAGGATATACCTTTACGTTATTTAGAAAATGAGCATTAGAAATTGGTTCTCTCTTTAATGCTTTGCTAAATTTTACACTAAAGCAGTTTGCAAACATTCAACTGTTATTGTAAACTGAAGATACCCCTTTTTTTTTCCCTGATGTTCCAACTGCCCTGAAACTGAGAAGAAAAATATGGAAATTACAACATGACAGCAATACGACACAAGTGAGCAATCTGGGATTTCTTTTGTCTCCTTGACTGRCTAAAGCATAAAACCAGCTGGAATGGAAAGCATCCAGGTTCGTGGTTGGTGAGAAGCAGTCTTCAGGTATTGAAATGATGCTTGARTAATCGACAGAGAGCGCAGAAGCGGAGGTTCGGGGTGGGTCGTGGGGCACCGTGTCAAGCACTGGCCAGGGCGGGCCATTCCCGTGCTTAAGCGTGCAGGTGACCCTGCCGCGGACTGCCCCACTCTCGGCGCTGTGACCCAAAGGCCTCCCTCTCGCAGCAGCCACCTCTCGTGCTCTGGCCACCCTTGCTACTGCAGTAATTTTTATAATTTAATATACAGATATGGAAGTTACTGCTGCTTTTGTTTTGTCTCCCCCCAGAATACTCGTTTTCAGAGAAAGTGTATTGTAGGGTGTTTGAAAAATATATAGTTGTGCTCATAGCTGACACAGTGCAGTAAGAAGAGCTTTCACTCATCCGATGGTGACCTTTGGTTTCTTGTGTATGCCTGTGTTATACACAGTGTTAACCGTGGAAATGTGCTGCATCCACCGATGAGAGGGCTTTCACTTGCATTGCTCTGTTGCTTGGGAGTGCTATTTGTGGGCTGGGGCCTGCTAGGGAGAGTGCTGGTAGAGATCTGTTTTTTGGTAGTAATTGGTACGTTTGGACCCTATTACATGAATAATGTGCCGGAGAGACTAAAAGTGTGCCTTTATATTGCTTTTATGGCCTGCTTGTCCAGTCTGGTTTTCTGTGCATTGACCAGTGGGGCTTTCAGGTTTTCCCCAGTGGGGCTGTTGTGCAGACCGTGGCCCTCGATGGGGTATGGAGCGTCTTGCTGTCGGAAATACCTCCTGCAAGCGGTGTTCGGTCTGGGCTGCCCTAAATATTTGTTGCTGCTGAGTGCCGTGCACCGAAAGGAGAAGGTGACAGCGCAGCCCTCTGCAGTGGCCGCAGGCGCTCGCTGAGCCTCCCCGTCGGCACGGCCGAGCCTGGCGCAGAGGCTCGCCGGCTGCTCTCGCCCTTGTGCCGGTGCCGTGCAGGGCACCCTGAAAATGAGCAGTCGCTTCTCCCCGAAGAATGTCTTCGGGAACATTGGCCCTGTTAATTTAGTTGATTTGGCATAATTAGAAAAAAAAAAACCAAAACACCTCTGTTGTCAGTATTTTCTTTAAATAGCTGGTTCTGGAAACGGGAAATTCCTCTAACTCTGGAAACAGGAAACAGATACGACTATTAAATATTAGTTTTAAATCTTTCAATTATCCACTACTGCCCCTCACCTCTGACTTTCTTTTCCACTGCTCAGCAAAACTCTCCATTTATTGCTGGTAAGCCAGTATCTGGGGATATTGTGTAAGGCCCAAGGGTATACTGCCACGTAGTAACTTAACACATCTTGTCATAAAGCTGGCAGAGTAGATGTTTTCTGTATCCACTGTGTTCATTGTATTTATGAACACGAGAAGTCTTGTTCACTGAGATTTGACGCAAAGATACAATCTGATGACTTAGTAAGACCTAAAAAGGGAGAAAAATCATCACAGAAATAAATAAAGGACAGGATTTTACTTCTTTTTAGGCTATTAATCTGCTGACAAGAAAAGGCCTAGCAGTGAAACTGGAGTACTTTAAGAAATGTAGGGCCAGAAGGAACTTCAGGATATCTTCTAGTCCATCTCCCTGCCCCAAAGAAGGATTGATGTTTATCTTCAACACCTCTGATGAGGGTGGTTTCACAACCTGTCGACAAATCCCATGCCAGGCTGTCACTTGCCATGTAGTCGGAAAGATTTTTCTTAATATGCACAACTTAGAACTTATTAGCTGTAGAGTAAGGTTTTGGTTTTCTGCTTGCAGTAGAACAATTGATGACTATCTTTTTCGTACAGTAATGTTTCATATATTTTTGAGACTGTATGTTTTCAGGATGTAACTGTCACCTCTGTAGCCTTCTCTTTACTTGATCCTCTGAGCCTTTCCCTATAGATCATATTTCTAGACCTTTTTGGTTTCTTGTTGCTTGCTTCTTGGACTCTATCCCTAATATGGCTACGTTATCCTGGAAGGGTTGTTCCCAAAGCTGGGCACAGCCCTCCAGCTGAAGCCTCACCACTGCTGAGCACAGAGAAATAGCTACCTCTCGTGTTGTAGGTATGATGTACTGTAAGTATGGCCTTTGGTCTTTTTTTGCAAGAGCTGTGTGTCATTGACCCCGATCAGTTTGTAGTCCTCTCTAGCCCTCGGTATTTTGGTGCTACTGCTGCCTACCCGTTTATTCCACTTTTGTTTTGGGGGATTTCTCCTTTCTAAGCAGAGCACTATCCCATTAACTGTCCTGGGAATGTGTTTGTGTTGGGATTTCATAGTGGCTTTTAAATAATCATAAGCAGGGTCTCTGTGCCAGGTTTTGGTTTGGAGTAAGACTCGCCTCTACACTCCTAAGGCAGCGTTATCAAAATTCGTCTTTAGTAAGCACAGCTATTAATCCCTATACAGCCAGTGTGTACAGTGCTGCAGTTGGGTAGTCGAGTAGAAAATAGCTAATGAGCAGCCTTTAAAACACAGGGATGCCCATCCTGTGGAGCCTTAAGCAAGCTCCTGAAAGCATTACAGTTTTAATTTGCTTCTGATTAGCTCAGAATCTATAGTATCGTGTCCATGCGTTAAACAGGCTGCGAGCGCTACCCACAACACGGTGTATTGCTCAGCCCTTCAGCCTCCACCCGATCCCTGGCATCAGGTCTGGGACCGGACAGAGTGAGCTGCTGTTGATGTCAACTTCATTAGCTCTCAGCAAAGGATAGTTGTCTTGGCAGAGGACCCTAAAACAGTTGCCACATTAGCAAGAAAATAAAACAGAAATAACTCTTTGTTTTAATTCCAGCATAGCCTGTTGGAGCAGTCTGAGTATGCTTTGGCATGCTGACTGCTAATGGTATTTTTACTGCCTTGGATACTTGGAAGAATAGTAATCGATTGCTGCTGAAAGAAAAAAGCGCTTTTGAGATCAATAACTTTCTAACTCATGGGCAGTCTGAGCTGCCAACTGGTGATTATGATACTTTCCTGTTCTGAGTTAGTATGGTACTTTTCCCTATGACATATAGCCAATAAGAAGAAAATAAAAGTGTGCCAATTTACTTCCTGTTTAGCCTCTCAGTGAAGATAAGCTTCTAAATTATGACCCCAGAGATAGAAGGAAAAAGAACTTTTTCTGTGCTCAAAATAGCAGCAGTATTAATTTTTGCCTGTGTCAAGTTCCTTTGGAGCCTGTGATATGGTGTGTGATTGAATTTACCTGAAGTCAATGAGAGTCTTGCTGGTGGTTTCATCATGTCTTGGTGCAGTTCCTTAATGGTGACAACTTACTTTTCAGACCTGCAGACGATGGGGAGCAAGCTGGAAATGCTGATTGCGGGGCACAGAAGCAGAGTAACCAGCTCACCAGTCAGACCATGTGGTTTTGATGTTGTCTTCCTGGGTTGCAGAGAGGCAACTGGACCTGAGAGTTTTATTCAGTCTCTCTGAGCTGGGATGCTGCGTTTGTGCCCCCGCAGAAGCCTTCCAGGGTGCTCGGATTTGCCTCCTGTGCTTCGTTCACTTGTTGTGAGCTTTATTTAGGCCTTGTATCTCTGCTTGTGGTGAGTTTTGCTAGCTAGTATGGAAAGATACAGATGGTCTCATGCAATCTGTTAAAGCCCTACGTTTTCTGAAAGTGTTTCGTCATTGGATGCTAGGTGTGGGTGATCATGCAGGCTTTAAGTTTGAGCCAAAATTCCTGGAAGTGGTATGTTTCTTCCACTAATATTGTTTTAGCTATTGCAATCCATCAACATGTATGAAGGTGCCAGTCATTTAGTTTTCCCCAGGGGCAAGGCACTGAGCACGGTCTCTTGGACTGCAGCATGTATTTGTCTAGTATGACGTATGTCTTGCCACATGTAATCTACCTACATCAAATTATCATTATATTCCTCTTTGGTATGTGAATTGGAGGACTGTTTAGGTAGAGAGCACACAAGCATTTTGGAGCATGACTCATGCTGAAGGCATTAAGTCTTAAAGGAGTTAAATATGCTCGTGTACATTTCATAGTGAGTCATGACTTGGGAAAAATGGTAACTCGGTTCCCTCTGCTGCCGTGAAGGAGGCTTGCCCTTTTATAAACCAGAGAGGGTTGCTACTGCCTGCCTTTCATTTAAACAAATACGGAGTTGTTAAGTCTGTTGTTGTTTTATTAGGCTACTGTGCAATCCCAGAACAGTGGCTTCACATATATGTATTTTAGCATTTATGTTAGCTTACCTAAAATACTAGTAGCGATTTATGTAACCCAGTCAAATTACTGGGTTTTCTGGTGATCGGGGACCTGGAGCATGTGCTCTAGGAAAGAGGCTGAGGGAACGGGGCTTGTTCAGCCTGGAGAAGAGAGGGCTTCGGGGGGACTCCACAGCAGCCTACCTGTACCTATGGGGAGGTTAGTGAGGGATGGAGCCGGGCTCCGAGGAACAGTGGTCACAAGCAGAAATGGGAGTTTCTGACCAAGAATTAAAAAAACAGAATCTCTGTGAGGATGATAAAGCATTGGACAAATTGCTGAGAGGGGCTATGGGAGCTCTGTCCTCGGGGGTTTTCAGGGCTCGACCAGACCAGGTGCAGAGCAACCTGGCGTTAAGTCAGGGTTGGTGCCGCTTTGAGCGGGAGGCTGGACTGGAGGCCTCCTGACGTCCCATCCCACCTAAAACGCCCGTGACGTGTCTTTGGAGGTGAGCAAAACGGACGTAGCCTCAGCCTGCACTCTCTTTGGTATTCCACTTTGAAACAGAGAAGCCACAGTGTTTGCGTTAAAACTTGGCATTAGTGGAAAATCCTGTCATAGCAACTTCTTCCCTCGGTTTCTGCAAGTGACTGACTTCTGCCTGCCTGGTTTGCACCCTGACTGTGAAGCCCGGTGTGGTGGCTATTTGCCCTGCAATTCAGCCTAGCCTGCAACCTCACCGTTATCCCTGTTTTGCAAATCGATGAGCGGACACTGGAAGACTGTATGACTTGACCAAGATCATATTGCAAACCCAGGTTTTGTAGCGGGAAGCTGGAAAAAAGAAGTCTTTAGTCCCGACTGGAGCCTGCTGAGCCCGAGTGGGGCACCTCTTCCTGTGGTTAGAGGTTCAGCTCGGCACGCGGGGGAAGGCGAGGAGCACGGCTCACGCAGCCTGCAGAGGAAAGCTTGTGGCTGGTGGCCCCGGGGCCAGCATCAGCAGCTTGGGTGGCAGCCGTGAATTCATCCGCAGTCCTCGCCAACATCTACTGGTTTTGTGGTTGTGTTTTTCCTGACTCCAGGGGCCTGTTCTGGAAGGCGAAGTACACGGAATGAGAGGAAACCTTGTGAATATGTTGTGTGTATAGGTGAATATATATTATATACATAGTCTAAAAAGTCAGCAGTAGCAGGTCTTAAATCCTTGGCATTTGCTTAAAAATTTCAGGGCTGTTTATGGAAGGAAGGTGGTTAGGAATGATACTGCTTAGAAAGAAGAAATCTGATAGATTTACTGCAGTTTCTCGTCCCCCAAGTAATAGGTAGACATATTAAGAAAGATCCTGTTTGCAATCTTATTTCTGACGACTTTGTCCTGCCAGTCTGTGGGAGCAGCTTRGGTTATTTACCGTGGGGTTTGGCGCGGCTCTGCCGCCTGCTGTGTCGCTGGCCCCCCGGGAGGCTGGGTCGGTCCGAAAGGGAGGTGTGCGGGCCGGGGGCTGTACGGGCTGGGGGCTCGTGGGCCAGGTGCAGCAGTGCGGGCCGCTAGGGGCCCCTCCAGGCGCGAGAAACAGCTCTGGGAATTCGCCTGGCGTGTTGCCACTGCACGCGCAAGTGTGCGGATCTGTTGGGTGAATCAGAAGACAAGTGGGTTCAATCCTCTTCCTGAGATCTCTGAGACTTGGATATATCATTTTTAAATGAAAAAAGGGATAGATGAAAGGGGTAGGGTTTTTTTTTTTTTAATGTGAAGCGAAATATAGCAATCTGCTTCCAGCAGCGCTTGGAGATGATGGGTCTGAACAAGCACAACGGAGGCGGATTTGCTGCCGCGCTGGCAGAAGCAGATGAAACAGGCGACCCCATGCGTCGGGTTTTGTTAGCAGTGCAGAAAGCGTCCGGCTTGTCTTCCAGTTCCCAGGCTCTGCTCGCCGTGCYGGTGGAGGCAAAGGGGTCACACAGTCGTGGTTTTTTTTTACAAGCTTCATTTCTTGTAGGTTAAAATCAGCGCAGCAGAAAGGAAGATGGAGTAAGTGTTTTGTAGCCCTGTGTTTTCGTGACATCTTTGGCACAGGTCACCACGATAGGGCCCCAGACAAACCAAACGAGCTGAGCTGACCGAAACGTGGGAAGCGGGTGCAGGCAGCCTCTCATCTTGATTTTCTTTGCAATCGTGAGGGCTTTAAAGCAGAACATAATGGTGTTCTGAAAATTTCAGCTGTATAAATTTATCATATGGATTGTGTTTGGCCATTGCAAAGTATATTTGACAGCCCTAAGCTAAGTGGCTAAATGGCTTGGTGATTTATAGTCCACTTAGAGAGAAAACGTAGTTATACATTTACTTCATCAAAAAAAAGAAGTTCACTGTTAATGATGATAGTTCATCATAGCTCAGCGGCCTTGACATGGGTTGAGATGCAGAAAGAGTGAACAAGCTCTCAAGAGATCCTGGATACATGAGCCAGAGCTGTCCAGACGCTCAACCCACCCAGGCACCCAGTGTCACCGGGCACTTGTAGTCTTCCCCAGCACTGCTGTTGGCTGCTGCTGGAGACCAGAAACTGGGACACCTTGGTCCATCTCAACAGGGTCATTCTCACCTTAACACAGGCTTTTTTTGTTGTTGTTAAAAAAAAAAAAAAAAAAGTTTGTTTTTCTTTTTATCTCTGAATTGCATTATATAGCTGTTTGGTTTGTCGTTTTCATTGCTCATTAACCAAAACAAAGTACCATGAAAATCGTGAAACTTTGGGGGGTCTCTCTTTATCTGGATTTAACACTATGAATTTTTTTTGCTTTGTTTGGTTTTTCTGTGAGAGTAATCTTGCCTTTGTTTTAAATGGCAATACTTTCAAATGAAAGAAGAGGGAAGTGCTTATGTGAATATCACTGAATATATTTTTTCAGTCATTGGACACAATCCTATAAGCATATAGTATGCTGTATATAGTATATACAATATTAAGTTTTATGCACTTAAAAACTCTGTCCAAAGCTCTTTTTGACATGTAGGTTAACCCAACACTATTATTGTGACACACTATCTCACATTCAGAACCTTTATTGAATTTTGAGCAAACATTTCTGTGAAAATAATATATTTAATCACTTAAAAAGAAAAGCATGTAATCAGCTGATGCAAAGCATGTTTCATACTACTCTTCTCTTTTTTAACTTCTCCAAAATTAAGTTTTAAAGTAAATTTTTTTTTGGCTTAGAGGCACACCAAATCACAGATTTTTATCGTATTTATGTATTACTTTTATAATTTAAGCATGACAACACTAGGAATGTACTTTTTAGCTGAAACATGAGCTCCCAAATTTCAGTCTCACAGTGAGATTTCATATATGCATTTTTAAGCCTGTAAAAACAGGGAGTTAAAAGTTTTGGCAAACTATGTTTTAGCATGTTGCAGTAGCACTGACTGTAATGCTTGTCTGTGCGGCTCACCATCTGCCTGTCTCTTCTCCCCTACTTTTTTTTCTCTTTATATTGTTTAGGTTTGAATGACTGCATCTAAACAAGACACTGGCTTTGTATATACAATGTCCTCTAATATTTAAAAATAAAAGTATACAAGGCGAAAAATGGCAGCAAAATCCTAAACTTTAAATGTTTTAGAGATGAGAATAATGGTAAGAGGGAAGCAAAGCCTTCATGATCCATAACTTTAAAAGATGCAAGAAAAATCATTTCTGCTAGCTCACTTTCCCATAAAGAGTGTCTCTATGTGGCCATGGCTGAAACGGGATCCTGAATAGCACTGTCAGATATGTACCAGCTAGTTTGTAGAATATGTTTTATTCTGGACTTGTTTTTTGGAACCCATTTTCTCTCTATCCACTTTTATTTGTTTTAGTTTAAAATGTACGTGTATGCCCCCTTTTTAGATCTGCAAGGTCCACCTGAGGTGAAGCATCGAGAAACGACAGGCGAGCGAACGGCCTGGGCTGCAGGCGGTCTGCAGGGAGTAACGCTGCTTTTGAAGCTGCTAAGCCTCCCGGCGGTCATTTAAAAACCTACGGCTGTTGAAGGGAGAGGGGAATCGCAGGCACAGACCTCTGCAGAGCACCCCGTGGGCATCGATAGGGAAAACCTTGGTCAGACCGAGCAGTTTCCACACTTCCCACTGCTTTCTTCCTGTGTCTGTCTGGTTGTTCAGCTCCCGATCATTTTTTTCCTTTTTTCTCCTCCTGCTGTTTTAGCTATATTCCTTCATCTCCCTCTTTTTCCTCCCCTCCCTGGTGTCTGTGGCCCTTCTGACCTCTCTTTCCTTGTTTCCTGGTTGTTCCCTGTTGCCCACATGGTACTCCCCAGTTTCCAGGTGCTCCCCTGCCCTGGGGGTTGCCGCACCTTGCGCTCCTCCCCGCTCCTTCATCGCATTTTCCAGTCCTGCTGGGGGCATTTCCTCATGGTGCTCTTTTTTTCTCTGAGCCTGGTTCTTGCTCTGTCTGGTTCCTGGGGGGGTTTACGCACCCTTTTCCAGCTTCCTCTCCTCTTGTGGGAGATTTTAATCTTCCTGTCTTCTAGGAGGGAAATTGAAAGCTCTCATCCATCAGTAGTAGCCTGGTTGCTTCCTCCCCCATCTTTACTGGCTGGTCTTCAGCAACTGGGTGGCTCTCACACAGCCTTTTTCCTTCTTTTTCTTTTTTTGAGGCCAAATGTTTCTACCATGCCTCTTACTCTGGAGCTGCCCCTCTTGCTTTTCACAGAGCCTTCCATCCCTGTTCTCCTTCTTGGCCTCTCTAGCTCTCCTGGATGGACAGTACTCCATGACTAGTTCAGGGGCTCCTCCATACCTGTGTCCCACAGTTGTGTGCCCCATTCCTGGGAGGAGGAATGATCCCCAGGATCAGATGAGCAACTTGAAAAAAGCAGACTGGTGCACACCAGTTTACTAACCAGCAGATGGGAATAAAATGTCAAGCTAGGTTCATTGTTAATGGAACTAAGGAGATGATAAAGGCAGTTATAATTATTCAGAGGAATTGGAGTGAAGGCAAGAAAACAAAATGTGGATAATGCAAGATGGAGATTCAGCAGTAGGAATGAATAGTGAGAGGTGCGATGGAGCCCAGCCCAGTCGGTGGTTGATGGGGCTGCGTTTCTGCAGCAGGTCAGGCCAGGCTAAGCCGTCTTGACCTTTCCTGTGATCCCACTCCGTGGTGTGGCACCGGTGCTTGTCTGATCTTTTGGAGGCCTGTGTAAGCTTCACTGTAGTGGGCTGAGCCACAAAAAAATGATTTTTTGGAGTAGACCCCATGCAAGTCCTGCAGGAGCTTGCTGAATGCCAGTGCGAGAGCAAGGGATGGGGTGCAAGCATGCAGCCAGGGGCATGGTTACGCAGGGAGGAGGGCAGGATCTCAGCAGTGCTGGTTTAAATCAGCTTAAACTGTCCTGGAGACAGACCCAAAGGAGTACAGAGGTCCCTGAGCCAGGGCTGACCAGTGCCAGTCACTCGATGTGACGTAGCAGAGCACCGCCGCGGGTGCAGCAAGGTCTCCGTCCTGCGGCGGACGAGGGCGGCCCCGGCTGGCTTCCCACACGGCATTGCCCTGATGCTGTGCGAGAGCCAACAAGCCTTCCTGAGCCCACGCTGCTCTGCACAGAGTTGGCGCTCCCAGCCTGGAGGGCAGCACACGCTGGGGTATTGGTGACACGGTGAACGGAGATCGGCTCCACTTCATTTTCTGGTCGTCTTCCGCTGGAGCTCCCTGCTCACCTGGCGCACAGAAATAAACTAAACTTCACAGTAGGTAAGCACAAATAGATGTCCTTGGCTCACAAATGGAAAAAACGACATTTTGAAAAGTTCCTCGTTTATTATCATGTAGCAAGTTGGAGCAGACCTAGACTGGGGCTCATCTCCCAGTGATGTTTACTTTCTAAAGCACTAAGCTAATAAACACAGCAAAATGCGTATGAGAGAGAGAACGAGGGGAAAAAAATCTCCTCTCCCTTTCCACCCCTGTGTCTAGCTGTGCTTTATTTGGGCTCTGAGAATTTCTCCTCTACTGAAGAGGATAAATGATCAGATTTCACTTCTGAGCAGCCTGTGGAATAGCCCAGGGCAATTTATTCCTAGAAGAGTTTCTTCCCCTCGTTAAATGGGTCATTAAATTTTGGAGCTAAATACCACTGCAGGAAGATGAGAGAAACAAATGGGGAAATATTTTCCAAAAGTAGGAAGAAAGAGCTGTTATCCGTATTCACTCATCTGTTCAGAATATTATTAGATCTGCGTGGGAACATCCTAACAAAGGGAGAAAGCTTGAGAGAGGCGAGTTAGGTGACAGTGATGTTCATGGGGACAGTCCTAAAGGAGTTGGAGCCATGTCGTCTTTAGACAGAGACATGGTAATCCCTTCTGAAGGCGATCTCCTCCCCATTTCCCATCTCAGGCCCCTGTCCCCAATATAGTGGACTGGAGGGAGAGGAAGTCTTTAAAAAGAAACTTGGCAGCTTTAGCTGCTGCTGTGCCCGTGCAAGTGTCAGTCGTGATGTTGCTGTTACTCTGGTGCAGTGAGCTTCAAGGAGGCACCATGATGCAGGAGCGATCTCGGATTGCGCTCCTGGAGACACCAAGTTGTTTGCCTGCTCTCATAGTCTCTTCCAGGGCTGGAGCATCCAGCCAAGTGAATCAGGTGCAGCTCTTGTCAAAATGACAGGAAAAAAATGCTGCTCGTAGAGAACTGGACAAACCCTCCAAGCAAGAAGTCCGCTCTGTCTGCAGGGAGGAGAACAAGCTCCTCCGGTTTTGTTTCTAGACTTGAGGCAACTTCGGAGTATGGCAAAAGATTAGAGCTTTCCAGCTGCCTCTGTTCCCCACCAGTAGATCACGTCTAACCCAGTCAGTATTAATTACTTCAGATAGCTAATTAACAGGCACTCTTACTCAGGAATTAGGGGGGTTGATTATATTCCTGAGGGAAGAAAAACTGGCTGAGAAGTTGAGTTTAAAGTGTTGCTTTCATCAGTTAGTAGAGTCGAGCAGTGCAATGTAGGAGACACTTGTGTGGGTCTTCAGACCCCACGTTAGCAGCCGTGGAAGGTTTTGCTGCAGACTGCTGTGGAGGGCTGCTTGGAACTGTGTGTGATTTCTGTCTTTATTTTTTCTTTTTTTTGTTCATCTGAAAGTGTGATGCAATAGATTTTAGAGGAAGGTATGTAAGAAGAGCAGTTTCTATGTCGAAGCTGCGTAAACACTGGCATTACTGTTCCTGGCTAGCGTGGCTAGGGGAGACGGGAAGGGTTGTGCTGAACGTCAGTGGCAAAAGAATGCGGGTGGTTTGGTGGCCATCTCTCCAGGCTTTCATAAAATATTGCATCTTGGGTATAATGGCTGCATCAGGATTTAAACACCACATCTATTATATTGTAGCTAAAAAGAGACAAAGTGTATTAATGAATAGCAAGGTTTTGTTGTTTCGTATCTCCTCAATGAAATTATCACTCCTTGCAATATTTCACTCCAGTAGATGCTTCTAATAGGTGCTGATGGATATACTGTGGCAGAAGAAAATAACATTTGTGTTGCCTGTTAAATTAATTTCTCTGATAAAATCAGGCTACCAGGATGACCCATCTGACTCCTGTGATATTTTTATAAAGAACAAAATTGAGTACTGTTATGATTAGTGTATTAAATGTATTAGGTTTGTTGTCTTAGCTGTACTGTGTTTTCTCATACTCTCTCTTATGCTGATTGCTAATGACAGGCTTTGGCAGAAGCTGGAATAGGCAGTCTTTCCGGTGATGTGAACCAGATGGATGGTTTTGCTCTGGCCTCCCCTCCCATTCAGCGCAAGGAGAGGGAGGAGGGGGAGCCCGTTGGGGGGATCGGTAGAAAAGTAAATGAGTGGCAGAGCACCCGTTCTCCTTTATCCCCTGCCTCTCTTGCCTCAAGGCTCCCGGTTTTGCAACTTGCAGTCTCACCCTTGGCTTAGACTCCTTGGCTTTCAAGGGATTGTGCTGTATGCTACGTTTCATTACTGGTACAATTAATGGAAAATCACATTTTATTATGTGAAAAATGCAGTGTTCTTGACTGTCAAAGCTCTATTCAGCTGGAAAAATCTGTGTGAGGCACTCTTTTATATTTCATGTATTTTGTGCATTGGTTGGAATGAAAAAATAATGAAAGGCTGTATTTTGTCAACTTTTGCATCTGTCTGACTGGCAGCACTGACTGATTTGTTTTTCAAATGTATTTATTTCTTGTACCAAGCACTATTATTCTCCACCCTTTCACGGTAAATGCAAATAATATGTGGAATGTTGGGAAAAGATAGATGCAAATTATTCAGTCCCTCCAGGTAGGTCTGTGAAGGAACTGGAAATGTGACTGCAGCATGGAAAAGCATGGAAAAGTACTGGCTTTGAACCAGCTGAGGCARTGATAACAGGGCCACTGTCTGGCTTTTGGGTTTCTGTGTGCACATCTTTGCTTGGACCAGCAGCCCAAGTGGCCGGAGGGGCARTGCGACCCTCAGTGTGGCTTGCCCAGCCCGCGGAGGGCCCCAAGCACATGTCCATGCCCCYGGCTTGTGCCGATGTGCAGAAACCAGCCCAGGTTGCCCCAGCCCTGCCAGCTGCCCAGGGCCTGCCAGCCCTGGCGCCTCAGGGGAACGCATATTCCCCCGTGGTCAACAGGAGAAGAAATCCAGGTGCTCCATGCCGTTAAGCGGTGGGATGGGATCTGGCGTTTCGGCCAGGCTCTCAGTGTGGCGGGAGCCCAGGGAGGGCTCTGTGGTGCGGGTACCAACCCGTGCTCCATGCTGAAGGTGTACCCTCTATTCTCCCCTCAGATTGAAAAAAGGGKTTTTTTTTCTATTACAGCAATGTTTTCTTAAAGTCAGAGTTGTCTTTGTACCTAGATCATTATAATTGCAATTCCAAGTGAAGAGCCTGTGAAAAGAGATGGCAGAGGGCTACTTCCCAGCATTGTTTCATATTACCACTTGTGAAATTCGTTCTTGATCCCAGTTAAGATTTTAATGTGACAAAAATTTTCAGTGAATGCTAAAAAAGTGATGTCTTTTTTCATGCCAGATCTGTACAGGTTTTCTTTTACTTCAGAAAAGTAAACCATGAAGCAACCTAGAGAAATGCTAGAAAATCCTTATTTATAGCTGAGACATTATCTCTGTACTTCTTGGCTTCTAACCGTGTGTGTGTTGTGTGTTGGTTGTGTGCGTAAAAATAGTTCCGAATACATGAAATTACATAGACTAACTTGGCTTCCTTTTCTGCTGAATTGCCTGTTTTTGAAGACCTGTCTACACTAAGAAAGTGAGCCAAGAAGACTGAAAATTTTATCAGTCACATTGCCCAGGCCAAACGTTACTAGGGCAGACGCTTTCTCTGGCCGAATTTGCCCCATGACTGTATGACACCGTTTCAGTTATACTGATGTATAGGTACATTTCCCAAGAATTTCTGCACAGCTACAGGGAGGAATGGCTTCACAGAGATTTCACAAGGCCTTTGGGTATTTCAGGAAAGTTATGAGGACTTGACCTCCTCTGTAATTCCCAGAAGAACTGTCATAACTTGTCTCAAAATGATGCCTTTAAAAAAAGGTCTCAGAAAAGTTTCTCAAAATGGGAGCTGGCTGAATGCTCAGCTCTCCCAGCCTGCTTCTCACAAGGGCTGCTGTGGACCTACCGAAAGCTATTGCTCAGAGAGCTGTGGCAGGCTGGTAGAGGATGGTTTATCAGGGTATTTTGGACAGCCAGAGATCCAGAGGGATCAAGAGGGGCTTTTTTGGGCAGATGATGATGGAGTCAGTGCTGTCTTCACAGGAGGCAGGCAGCGTTTGGTGCTTGTGGGTGAACGAGCAGACTGGGAGCGATTTGGTGTAGGAAAAGCTTAGTCCTGAGACCTCGAATGAGCAATCCTGACTGCAGGAAGGTCCCTTTTTATGCCTTTGTAGTGAATTAGTCTTGAAATCCTTGCAAGGGTGCTGTGCTTGTGAGAACTTGCTGGCCCAGACAGTATAAAGTAGGCAGTGTATTGATTGGAAATGGGGAAACCCAAATACCCTTGTGTAAAATAGGAGAATGAGGCCAAAAATGAGTGAGAACCTCAAATGGGATTGGACCACAGGGTACCTCAGGTGGGAAGGGACCTCAGGAGGTGCCTAATCTAACCTCCTGCTCAGGCAGGGCCAGCTGTGAGATCAGACCAAGTTGCTCAGGGCTTTATCCACTCTGATCTTAAAATCTCCAAGGACGGAGACTGCACAGCCTCCCTCAGAAACCTGCTCCAGGACATTCTTTATAGTTTGCTGTTCATTAGTACTTGGCTCTTAGGGTAGTCAGAGGTAGTCAAGGGTAAAATATGTGCTTGTCATCTTTCACTTTATAGACGATGTCCCTGAAAATCTTTTTGTGAATGGTTTTGTAATGCTTTTTAATTGGCCACACAAGCTTTTTTCAAGCTTATAATCTAGCATACTGTTTGTGCAAAAACATTGTGCTGGGTTTTTGTTTCTTTGCTTGCTTTTATGGGGAGTGCTCAACAGAAAGGTCAGGGAGATGACAGGTTTCCTGAAGCAGTACAAAAGAGTCAGTTAAATGAGGGAAAAAAAATGTGGAAGAGGGAGTGAACTAAAAAGAAGCAGCACAGACGAGAGGGAAAGAAAGGCAGCTGTGGTGGGAAAGGATCAACTTAGGGACGAACAAGCAGCTGTTCACAGTGTAGATGAAGAGAGTAAACACATTGAGGACAGTTTGGAGGCAGCGTAAGGGATGATCCCATGGGCCTGGGACACGTCCCCCACATGGTGCTCTCTGCCCTGAAGAGTGGGGTAGGAGAGACGAGGACCCRCTTTGCTTGTTAGTCAGAAAAAAGTTGCCCTCCTTGGTAGTGCATGTCCCATGTGGCTGTCACAGCCTGCCCTGGAGTGGTGGCATGGTAGCTATTATTGCCATTAATAGCAGGGCTGAGCTGGGTACCTCCCGCTGGCAGAAGTCATGCTCACTCTTGCCTTCTGACAAAGGGTTGGAAAATGGGGACATTTCAGTGTCTCACTCAGTGACCGAGTTCCCCAGCGTAAGCCTTTTTAAGAGTTACAAGCTTTGCGATGCCTTAGCTGTTGATGGAAAGCCAAGCCTCACCGGTCGGGACCCAACCCAGTAGGTGCTTTTTGGGCTCTGGGTACATTTGCATTYTCTAATCTGCTGCCTAAAGCATTACCTTGCTTGCTCAGACAAGTCATTCACCACATCAGGAGTGTGTGGGAAAATAACCCAGTGAGTAAAACCAGAGGAAAATAAATGATTGTGTGGTTGGCCATTTGGAGCTGAACTAGCTTGTAAAATTTTTTTTTTTTAAAGCAACACCCTGAAAAAATGCAGTGTGTATGGGTGTGAAGTATAGAGTTTGCTTCCTTCTCACATAGGCATATATCCAAAAAAAGGCAAAAGTAAATATGCAGTCAGCTACTCCTAAACATTTTGGAATAGCTTTAGAGAAAACCGAGGCTCAGTGTATTTGACTGGCAGGACATTGGATCTTCTCCACTTAGGTTAACTTTGAATATAAGGAGGTCTGTGACACTGAAGAAAGGAGAAACCATGGTGATCACCTGGGGTGTTTCAGTTGCGCCAAACAGTCATGGAGAGTCGTCTTCTCTTCTTGATTCTGCTTTTTATTTGAAGAAAGGACCCCAGACATAATGTAAGTATGGAATGGTAAACCATGTCCTGTGTTAAAAAGAGAAATACGAGGCTGCAGTTGGTCAGATATGGAAAGGGGGCTGATGCTCTGTTACTGGTGTGGGGAAAGAAGACAAAATGTTTCCAGTTTAAGGCAATTTTGAATTCCTGCCCATTAAAAATTCTGAGTTATTTCCGCTTTTGCAAGGTGTAATCTGTATTTCACAGCTATTATTTGCTATTGCTATTTAAGAGATGCCAATGAAACAGAACAGGATAATGGTCTTCTGCTGCGGTAGAACTGCTGGTTTAAATAATTTATTTGCTAGTTAGTAGACATTGCTTTGTCGTCAGAGATCTACAACAGATTATTTGTATTATATCAAGCCTTGTATTCTAGAGGTGGCTATACTTGGGCTTTTTTCCCTTTGTTGGTGTTAATGCAGTTGAGTGGATTAATCGGGTTGTAATGAATGTAACAGAGCAGCTCTGCTCAGATTGATTCAGGGAGAGCTTTGGCTTGATACGGGTATGATTCAGAGACTCTGGCTTGATACAGACATGAGAAAAATTGCATCCAAGTTTTGCAAAGTATATTTTGGAAATAAAGGCTGAAGTTTAATTAAAAAAACAAACAAAACAAAACACTTTTTTCAGCAAATGAGGTCATGCAGCCTGATTGCCTAGCCCATCTGTTGCCGTTCATGAGTATGTTATTTTTTTAAAGGGCAATACTAAATGGTATTATGTAGTTATCTACTTTCATATGCCTCTTGGCTTGTCAAGCACTGTCATTATATCGACCAATGTTCTTAAAACAGGATTTTGGTTAAAATAGTATATACCTGCCATCTGGCTGAAAAATGTAAGCTTCCTACACAACTAAGTGGAGTTGTACTGTGGTATTAGGAATAGCTCATGTTCTTTTGAAAATAGCAGCTGATGGCAGATTGCAGAAATCAGCCAGTTATCAGTTGTCATTAAGCTATTTGATATCTGACACACATGGAAAACATACTATTTATAAGTGCGTAATTATGTTGTAGAATTATTCCTCTCTCTTTTTTTTTTCCCCCACTTGTTTAAATGTGTCAGTTTGGATGGACTAGAAAGCAAAGTCCTTCTTAATATCCACAGAATGGATGTTCTGCAGATGGAAAGTATGCCAGATTGTTTATAACTTATTTCTGTCATCGGAAAGTGCTTGAGATGTGTGTAAAAACTTCTTTGGTGCTTCAGTGCTGGAACTGTAGGCCTCCAAAGATGAATGCCATTTACAAATAGCCCACAAAACAGAAATATGTAGTACCAACTCACAGAAGATTGCACTGCTAGAAATTGGAAAGCATGCTTTTTTCTCTGATACGTATTATGCATTTCTGCTAGTAGAAAAGAATCTGAGTCTTAGGATCAACCAAAGCTATATCAAAATAGCCAGAAATACTAAAGGCATAGATATTTGCTAAACCTGTGCAATGCATCAAAAACTGTCAGTGCTGTAGGCTATCCATTAGCATGAAAGCTTAATATTAACCACTAAGCAATGATTTTGTACAATGCAGGGCACACTGTCCTGCTGGAGAAGGCTGTGAGCTGTGGTGATGCTATGGCTTGCTCTGCTCCCTTTTAGTATATTTGGAGGTAAATTGTGCCTATGAAAAACAAGACAGAAAAAAACTGCTAAAAAAAGAGTGTAAAGTATCACTTTTTAAAGCAGAAATGTGGAAAAAAAGATGCAATCAAAATGTGATGGAGTGCTGTGAAGGCTATTAATTTTACTAAGAGATGGTATGAGGAAGTATTATTTTCATGTAGGCTGGGGGTTAGACAATGTTGAATATGCTTCAGTGACACTGAAATCTTGCGAGCAAATTGTGAAAGATTTTAGTCAAAAATGCTATAAATATCTGAACTCCAGATTTTTCTCAGAAGATTTCAATTATGTTAAACCAGAAATGTTTTGAGAACTAGGAGGAGTTTGTCATTCCCAGTGGCAACCCCCACGGTCTCTTCTCTTCTGTGAGGTTTTACTGCGTCTTGACTGGAAAATTAAGGTCTTTGCTATTTTGACTTCAATTTGATCTTGCTTAGGTTTGAATCTGTGGGCACAGATATGAATCCTCTCAGATTTTCAAATGGTGTCTGATCTGAGATTTTGGTCGTGAAGGATCTCTCATCATTTTGCTTTTAAAGTTACTTCATCTGCAGCAAGCCATCCGTGATGAAAATGCATACAGTTTTAGAAGTTTTAAGGTGTTGCAGTCATCAGAGGTATGTTGTAACAAAAAAATTGGTAGAAAAGTTCTAGATCAGAGCTTGCAGTTTGTTTTTTGTTTGTTTGCTTTTTGTCACCAGAGGAATATTTGGAAATTTTAGTCTGGAGACTAATCATGTCTGCCTTGCCTCAGGCTTTCAGAGACCTTCTTAGATGCCATCAAAAAAACCCCAGCTTTAGAAATCTCAGCATTTCAACAGTGTTGCAGCAAGGCATAAAAAGCCTTGAAGCTGGTACAGAGAGCTCCCCTTACAGAGGAGGAAAGTTTCCAGAAATGAATGGCACCCAGAAGCAACTGCAGCTCTCCAACACCCCTTTCCCAGTGTGTACATGCACATGCCCATTCCCTTTGCTTTCCTGCTAATTGGTCTTATTTTCACAGTGAAAAAGCTTGGTGCGCAGGTGTTGCGAAGAGCATTCTGGTGGCATATAGGGAAGGCTGGCAGAGGCAGGGGCAAGGAGACACTTCTCTCATCCTTATACCTCTCTTCTCCTTTGCAGAGTAAAAAATAGGGATGCTTGACAGTTCAGGGCAGTTTGGCAGAAAATATCTGTGCCTCCTTCTCTGCATCCCAGCCTGCTTTACGGTTATTTGCAATTCCTGACTACTTTTCCTCTAATTTGGTTCCTAACCACTCACCTGGCCTGGTACGCTCCTCCTACCCTCCCAGCCACCAGGTCTCCCTGCTTGCTCACTTGCTCACCAGCCGACAGGAGCAAATTTGCTACCCAATTTGGTCCCCTTTGGCTCAGACCTTCACAGGCCATTTCAGCTTCCCCAGTCCTGGCGAAAGGTGAGTGAAAGCCCCTTTGTATGCCTCTCTTTCTTCTGTCCGTAATTTTTTTCTGTGTTTATGTTTATCTGAACTAATACTGGTCCAGCAGACGGCTAATCAAAAAAATCAAGCCATCTAAGTTTGTCTTATGTGTGTGGGTTTGCAGAGAAAAAAGGGAGGGAGAAAAAGCACTCATAGGTCAAAAGTAGCTGTGTAGGCAATTTTATTGAAGGGCAGAACTCAGTATGGTGTTTTAATTTTCACAGTTAAGAAAAAAGTGTAAAAAAGCCTGGCTGTAGTTGAAGAAAGCATTTTTAAATGTATCAAAACTTGTAAAGAAGATGGGAGTGACGCATGGTAGTGGGGTATCAGAGAAGCAAGAAGCATCCTGGAAGGCAAGGATGTTTCTCAAAGGAACTCAATGTTTTTGCAAATACATAACAAAGCTCTTCCTTTCTCTGTGCTGGACATAGATGCCAGTAATAGTGAGTATGGTGTGTGACTCTTAGCGTCTGAATATGGAGATTAGGAAATGACATAAGAACGTTGGAGCAAAAAAACAGTTGTTTTTTCAGATGCGATCTGAGAGTGTTTCATGTCCAAATGAATTAATTTTGCCAGGTGTAAATGTGAGAACTTAGTATTCCCAAACTGCTAAACTTTTCCCAGCAGAAACTCATCTTGGTAATTAGCATTCTGGGACACTGTCCTAGTGCCATTCACAGGTTAATTGTTCCAGGCTGATTTTTCTATGGAAACTAAGTCATTTTCTCACATTCTCCAATTATGACCTCTTTGTGTCAGTGGGCAATCTGGTAACACCTATATTTAGGCCACCAAATGCATTGCATTATAAAAGATCTTTTTTAGGGGAAGTGGAGGGGAAAGAGGAACTTCTAAAACTGGTTTTGTTTGTAGCAGGCATATAAGTTCTGTCTAAGGACATGCCTTTGGGTTAGGGAGGCATCTTTGCTTTGACTCCCAAAATTTTATTCTTACCAAGAGAGAGCTTGTTAGAAAGTGAAAAATTTCCTGCCATTGCTTGTATCCCTTAAGAAAACTTTCAGGCCTGCCAGAATATCAGCATGGTGTCCTCTTTCTGACCACACAGCTTTCAAAGCCTCAGCCAGAAAGCTCTGGGGTTGCCGAGGAAATTGCGAGTCCAAGAGCAGCTTCCCAGGACCCATCATCTACCCCCAGCGCCTTGCTGAAGGGCACTAGATAATAAGAGAGTCTCTCATCTTCCAGATGGGAGTTGCCCAGGAGCACCCTCCAGGCCCTGCATTTAGTGCTGGTGATGCATCTCTTTCTTGTTCCTGCTTCCTCTCAGAGTAACCGCAGCCTTTTCCTACCATCTGATGTGCGCTGATGTTCAGGATCAGGTTCAACAGGCAGTGTTCAATACAACCTGTCTTATCTGGAGAGTTTTTGAAAGAGTTTAAGTTTTTGATGAGTGTAAGGTAGTAGTTGCTGTTGCCAATAAGTATTCTGCATATATTTTACTGAGTATATGGTACAGAAAATTAGTGTTTTGACTTAAGATAAAAAAGAAGAAAGAATAGCTTTTAACGTCTGTGTACTTGGCACAAGTCTGCATACTTGGCACTTCTGGTAGCAGGAGCAGTAGAGGCAGCAGTAGCTCAGCATTCAGTAACAAGGCCTGTCAGGGTGGCTAGTTCAGGAATAATGGGGGTTCACAACATAAGAAAGCAGATATTTAGGGCTGTATACGCATACCGCATGCATATGCATGTAATTAACAGCCTTTCTATTTTCCTTTCCTCTAAGACACCATAGGAATTTATGTGCAAAACCYTAAAATAAAAAATTGCTTAAGGCAAACACTCACAGCCTAAGAAATAACTTCTGGTGCAACCTTATTTTTTGACACTCTTGTGCCTGCGGATTATGATGGACAAGGACTCTTTTGGAGTACATGAATGGCCCTCATTAGCTCTCTACCAGAACATACAACAGTTTTCTGTTTTTGTTATTGCAGAAGCCCTTAGAGGGGTGTGTTGCTGTCCTCATTTTACAGCTGCGAGCAGGGGAGGGTATATGACCATATACTGTTCTTTCCATAGGACTTCTGCTTCATACTAGCTACACAGTAGATTTATAAGGGAAAACACAGTGAAGACCACTTGAATCTAGGGTGTTATACTAGGAAAGTTGTCCTATGCCAATACATTTTTCTGGCCTTTGACATGATTGCTTTGCCTCAGGTTGTTCATACATCTTCTAACCAACTGGATATCTTTGTAAGGAGATATGTGGAGAGCAGGAAACTAAAATGGCTATACCTGAAATGATGCAAGGGTCCTTGTTAAACACTTTCTTGTTATTATAGGTGGGACAGTTATTATGTGCAAAAATAAGAATAATAATTTTGAAGTATTTATTGTGCAGTGCTGAAGTGAATGGGTCTGTTGTGGGGAATTCCAGTGGGCTCAGAGTGAAACGAGCCTTTGTGATCATCTGTGGTTTTGTTTGAAAGAAAAGTATTTCAACTCTAGATAATATTAAGAATTATTATGAAGCTTAAAATAGGGTAATGTCCTTTGGACCTCTTCATCATGAAAATATAATTAAAATTTTTTATTGACTACAGGGCGCAAATGCAAACATTCACAGTTAAATGTCGTACATCACATTACCTTCTAATGTTGCAAGCAGAACCCTAAGTAGCACTGTATTTGAAAACTGATTGGGGCTGTCCTTGATTCAAGGCCTTGTCTAGATTAAAGGCTCAGAGCGAGTTAGGTGAGATGCTGTAACTGGGTGCATACTCTTTGCTCATGACAAATGCAAGGTTATTGGACTTTACATTTTGGATAAAAGCTCCAGGGCCAACAGCACAGAGATAATGTTCAGCTGATACTTGGTAGCACCCAGTGCACTTTTTAAGTAGACCCTGCTGGAGCCCTGGGATTTTTACCAAAAATAGATTGGAAACCTGTGATGGGGACGTCTGGCACAAGGTTGCCAACTGAGCCTGTGGGTGGGAGTTAAAGGAATGGGAAGAAGGACTCTCTTGCTTTGCTCCAGGATGGGGAAGCTGATCACAGTAAGATTTCCACAGCATGTCTGTGTTTCCCTTTCACTGCAAAACAGTTTGGTGTCATTGTCACTTTAGGTAAAGGAAAAGTGAAAGACAAACCTAAAACTTTGCAAATTAGATGGGTTCATAGGGCAGAACCAAGCACAGTTAAGATGCTAGCAACCTGCCTTGTACTCAGTCTATGTAAGATAGAAGAAGAAGTATATATTTGAATTCCTCCCTCTGAATATAGCTTCTTTCCTTGAATATTTCCTTTCATTCCAGTTTAGAAATAATTTTTCTACTGTAATATCTGCGCAGCAATTTTCTGTTCAAAACCAGCATACTGACAGTGAACAACTTGCTTATGTTTTCGTGTGTATGCATGAAAATAACATCTTATTTTTATGACATAACTTCTGTGAAGAGGTTTTAATCTTGATCAACTTGGAATTTGATTTTGGGTAAAATGCTAATAGAATAGTTAAAATGCGCAAGTTCTGCCTCTTGAAAATATTCCTAATTCATGAGATGGATTGGAATTCAGAGTCTGCTGTAAGAGAATATGTGTTAATCTTCTTAAAGGCAGCAGTTAAGATTTCAGAATCAGATTAAATATTTGTGTTGCACGTTAGGAGACCTCCCTGGTTCTGTCTGACAATCAATAAATCCTCTTCAGGCTCACTGCTTCTTGCTTTTACCTCTTTTATGTTGTGAGTGAGGGACCTTTTATAGACTGTTAATGCACATTTTTTTGCAAGTTGAAAATTACATTAAACATTTGACCTCCCCTTATGTTTGTTTCTCTTTGTTTTTTTGTGTTTTTTTTTTGTATCTGAGAGTACACAGAAATGGGCACTTCTAGTTCAGCTGAATTAATCAGTTCCAGAATATATTTCTTAGTATCTGGGTATTTAGGACAAGTGGTGAGGGCAGTATGTAGACCGTGTCACACTGTTCTGTTTAGCCATAATGAGTGTCTTGTGATTAAATCTCATGATAACTGGGCTTATTTTCCCCCTTCTGTCTGCCCAGGGTCTCAAACTCACTTTCAGCATTAATTTCCCGCTACTTAGATGTGGGAGGTAAGCTGACAGTTTGCTTTGCAGACAGAACACAGGATATTAGTTGGGAAGAGAGAGTGTAAAAACATCTGTTCTAAGCTGGTACTGAAGACATTTGCATAATTTATTAGTATTTTTAGAAAACAAGTAATTAAGGAAATAAATACTTGTCGTACATACAACGTATAGTGTTGTTTAATATCAACTAACGTGATTGTTTAGCAGGTTTTGCCTATTACCTGTTTAAGCAGCAGAGGGCACTGTGTAGTGCTTAGGTTAAAGTATAGCAAAATTCTGGATTTTCTTCATTAGCCACAGAGCTGCCTTTAAATTACTTCTTGTGTGTCACAGTTATCATCTAGCACTTTTTCTCTTTTGTGCTTTGTCAGGTTCTTTCCATTGTGTCTGTGTGAAATCTAGAGAGATGGCTCATCTAAGGGCAGTCTGTCAGTGTTTGTGTTTTGAAAAATCAAGTGTTGTACTAATTTTCTCAGTTCATCTGCAGTCACCCTTGTGACTGTGACTCCTCTGAAGTATTCAGGCATAGCAGTGATGGAACTGGAGAAGACCTGGGCACATCCCTGATCCTGCAGTGATGCTGTAGGTGAACTCCCAGAAAAACAGGATTAGAGTTTGAAGAATTTGCCAACCTAGGACTCACTGCAAGATGGGAGACTTAAGTATTTTCATGATTTTTACAGGCAGAATATTTTGTACAATGCCATAACCACTTTTCAACAGAAAAATTGTCTAAAATAACTTTTCTGTAAGCTGTATGATATAAAAAGTGCGTGGGATGGTTCATTACAAGTTTCATAACCCTACACTAAGAAGTAGTTTATATCACCATCATCTTTTTAGTACATTCAACTTGCCTGGTTCAAAAATAAATTAAAATAAAGCAAGAGTTCATTATATGTTAATGCAACACATCAGGAATGAAAATATTCTTCACTGCAAGAGATGAGAAACTGAATTGTTTCTTCTCTAAAGAGTGAGTATATTGTGGCCAGGCCTTGTCATGCGTGTTGCTTTGTGCAGCCTTGGTTATAAATTCTAGTATTCAATAATGTCACTGTTGAATTCTTTCTATATTGAAAGTGATGCTATCCTCAAAAAAAAAAAAAGTTCAAAGCACCCGAAAGTCACTATTCTGTCAAACCAGGTGAGATTAGTAATGTTGCGTACATCTCTGCTAGTATATAGAGATGGCATAATCATAAAGTGCAGTGACATGATGCTTCACCTTCTGGTGGTGATGCATCATGTGATATACCCCAAAGTTGTTGCTCATCTTGGTGTTGCTTGTCGAGGCCTATAACTTTGGGGGAAATAAAAGTGAAGGGAGCCAAATTCAAAAGCAAGAGGCAGAGGTGATTCACACGAGAGGGAGTAATCTGTGGGACTTCTTGCTAAAAGATGTTGTGGATGCAAGTTTATGTACCTTCAAAGGGAAACTGGGCAAGTGTTGGAGGAGAGGTCTAATGGAGACTATTAAATGGAGGAATCACAGCAGGCTCAGCAAATCCCTCGAGCTGAAAAAGGTGGGAGGCAGAGAGAGTATTAGGGGAAGGTATGGTTGCCGTGTTCTTATTCTTCCCTGGGTATGCACTACTGGCCACTCTAGGAGAGCAAATATTGGGCTAGATGTGGTATTGGGGGTCACGGTTGACCATTCCTGTGTGTTAATATTCTTATAATTAAACAAAAAAATTAAGCTTTTGAAAACAGCTCTTGTGCAAATGTAAAGCAGTCTCAGGTGCTGACAAACTGCATTCACTGCTTGGCCAGCAGAATATAAATCATAGTTATAAACCCACACCCATGGAAGTGTTCTGTTGAATTATTCAGGTAGCTTTCAGTCTTCATTTCAGAAGTTGTTTAAGAAGTGTTTCACTAAATGTTTTCAAATGTTATGTTTGTTGAATAGTTTACTAAAATGGTATTAACTGAATAATTGCAATTTTTGCTAAATAGTATGATATTAATGTTTCCTTCCTCCCACCCTCCATATTCTGTCAATTCTACAAATAGATGTCTAATTTACAGAATGTTAGAATAGTAGCTTGAATAGTTGCTTTATTTAATGTTTTAGTATTACCTTGAGATTCAATTTATTTGAATAAGTTACAAGTACTATATGCTATTTGAATAATAACAACATAGAGGTCTGGACTAAATGTGTGAGCATTTAGGAGTCATGGGGCCACAGTAATAAGTCCAGCCTCTTCTAATAGAAAGGCAACCAATCCTAGCAGGTAATTACATATGCACTTACTGCACTTATTCGCTTTGCCTGACAGAGGTGCAGTTTCACTTGCATCAGAGGAAGTGCTCAACATCTTTGAAGAGAGTCTTTTGTTTAGTTGCTTTTTCTGAACAACGCGTAAACTTCCTAATCTCGCACTAAAGAGTTTAACTGAGTGTGGAGGAGCTAAATTGCCACAGTGGCAGACAGGGCACAGCACAGTGACTTGTGTGTGTTTTTGCACATGAAGGTAACGTGCACCCACCTCCCTGTAGGATATTCCCGCTCCAGAGCAGCACTTGGGCTGCCCGTGCATGCGAGGGAGATCCTGCGGGACTGTCGGGAGAGCTGGGCATAGAGCAAGGCACAGAAATCCCAGGGTACCAAGACGCTGTGGATGTCTGGAGCAGTTACCCACTGCCTCCTGGCTAGCCATGGTACGGTACCCTTGGCAGCCTCTGCAGAAGGAGCTGGAGCTTTTCCTTGGCTGCGTTTGGCCGCAGCCAGCCGGCTGGCCTGCCCAGGCTGGGCCGCCTGAGAAGCTCGCTCTCCTAAGTTTGGTCTACATAGCTTTAATCATCCTCAGCAAGTCAGTCCTGTCCACATGCAAATATTAAGTAAGTGTTGAACTGTGTCATGCTTTTGCATCAGGTTTAACAGTTTCACATTTTTCTTAGTTCAGTAACTGCTGTATCTGAAAAGAATCAGAAATGCCCCCCCGGTTGGAGGTGGCCGTTGTGCTCATTTGCGTACAGGGTTTGTTCTGGATAAGCACTGGTATTTCAGATCCTTKCACCTTCCCCTTCCTTCTGGCACTGAGCAGAAACTGCCAGTTGTGGAAATGGGGGGATTGTCTAGAGATGCGCACGCATGCGCTTACTGGGAATGGGACTGAGATGGAGGAGAACAAATTTTTAGATGTAAGCTGATGGTAACATAAGCCCGGGGCTGGTGGGACTTATTCTTACAGGTGAAAGTTTTCAGCATGTTAATGAGCCCTGTGAACAGTCTCCATTCTTCTTCCTACCTTAAATCACTGCTACACTAAAATATTTCCCCTTTTCCTGCCTCATTCTTCCCCAGGTTAAACAAAACAACTGTTTTTTAATGAGGTTGACCAAAAATAAAGTCTTTAAAAAGAATTTTTTTTTAGGGCACATTGTACAAATAGTTTAGCATTAAAGATAGATGAAAGATCTGTGTCTGTATGCCTCAGAAGCTACCTTGTCCTTGTATCTGCTCATCAGTTTAGGAGAACCTGATGTATAGCCTACCAATAGTACATGCATGAGGAACATCTTTTTGATCTTCCTGCTAGGATGCAGGGCTGGCACTTGGTTTTGTTAGTGCTGTTTCTAACTCTGCTCCCCGCATGGTGCTGGGCAAGCTCCCTACATCATTTTCAAGAGCAGTCAGTGCATTGGGGTCTTTCCCTTTTAGGACACTCACGAGGAGCCCACTGGGAACTGTTTTTCTCCCTGTTTTTTTCTAGGGATGCTGAAACCCAGGGAGAGCCAACTGACTGCGTTTGCAGTTGTGGGACTTGGCACTTCTGTGAATAATGAAGTTAGAAACTTCAGCCTTTTCACCATGAAAGATGAGGAGAGTACTATATAGTCTGCCTCTGTCTAACTAGCTATCATATCTTTCAGAGTGCTGGGAGGCTATTTCAGAGTTATTTGTATTCGAAGCTACAGAAATGCTGTAAGTAATGTACACCAAAATTAATAAACCCCACTGTCACATGAGATTAATAACCCTGCTGACATGACAACCCAAAACTTGCATAGTTTGAAAAAAATTTTTTTTTTTGCTGTTAAAGTGTGGATGTGAAGAATAGGAAAAAAAAGATGAATAATGATTTCAGATATTTAGAAGAAAGTTTTTTTCCTAGTATGGATTGAAGTTGCTGAAAATTTGAAATTTCAGTCACTGAAATTTTTCACTGAAAATAATGAACAATTGTATATGCATTAATGTATGAAACTTAGTGTTCTTTCTTCATAATGGAATGGATGAAGATGGCATTAAAAAAAAAAGAGTTGTTTCCTCTGTAGACTTTACATTCCTGTCCAGATGTCAGTATTGTGCATATTTATGCCTGTTAATTTTTATTGGAATAGGAATTTCTTCTGGTTAAACTTCATGCTTCCACAGAATTTTCTTTTTTCCTGTTTCCCCCCCCCCTTTTTTTTTTAAGAAACAGTGCAAGCAATTCCAGTTAGAAAATTAAGAGCAATGTTGTGGGAAATGAAAAGTATATTTTGACTTTGCATTTTCTTCACTACATGCAGAAATGGAGAATGTAGGATCGTATTAGTGCACTTTATACTGTCACAGACTATTATATACTGGGGGGGTGGGGGGGAAGGGAGTGGAGTCAGACTACAGGCAAGCAGATGGTGTTCATGAGTCTCTCTGTGTAACACTTCCTACACCACTAATTGGTTGGAGAGATGGGGGCAGGCTTTTTTGCACCAAGAGGAAGAGTCAAAGATGCTGCCCCGGTACAGAGATGGGCTCTCTGGTGCCGGATATTGATGGGTCAGGTGTGAGCACTTTCCTGCTTTCCCACGTCATTACTGCTTCCTTTTTCTGGGCTTGAACCTCCACGGTAACGTGCCCACTTGCTGAAGACCCGGCAGTGGATCTGCTCCGTAACGTGCTTCTGCCATCCTGCGCGCCTCCTTTCAGAGCACGCTGGGGCACCAGTAAGCATCTCCAGCAGCGCAGTTAAATTCTGCTAATTCAGAGAATTTACTGAACCCTGAAAAATGTCTTGATCTGCTTTCAGTACTCTTGCCAATAAGTAGAACTATAGTAATTACTTTTAATCCTTTAGTCACTTCAGTTTCCGTACAAGAACATGGTGATACTTACACTAGTGGGAAAATAATGTAAAACTATTTGTGCAGAAAACCAAGGCTACATTTGTCAGCTAATATTTGAAATCTTTTCCAATACTGCGCTTATACAGAATTGGTGTTCACGTGCTCAGAAAGACTGCATTAGTTTTACATGCCCAGCAATGCAAAGATACTAACCACAATTTTAAAGAGGGGATGAAATGGTCTAAGGGGAATTTGTATTTTCAAGTATGGTTCATATGACAGGACTCACTGACACACAAACTGCTTTTTTGCTTCACCGCCATATGATGGCACTTTCCTGATGCAGTGTATAGGGTTAACATGGGGCTTGTGTCAACAGTTCGGTCAAGAGTAGCCTACGAAACAGTTTTTCTTTCAAAGTGTTTGTGACCAAAGAACAATGTCATGGCATATGCTTGCACACAAGTGTTTTTAACATGAAAAGAGTTGTTCATCTTAGAAGCACGTTAAGAGAAAAGGAAGAGGAAAAAATGGTGAAGTATTAGAGCAGCAGAGTTTCTGTTTGTCATGAGTACTGGAAGATAAGATGGGCAAAGATCTGAAGAAGTCACTGAGCCTTCAAAGAAATGTTTCTTTGAAAGAAATGTTCTTCTCAAAGAATGTTTTGAAAATACGATCCACTTCTCATGTGTTTTTCCTAGGGCCCTCCATGACCTAAACCAAAGGGTGTTTCTTTTCAAAAACATACTGATAAACTAAAACCTATTTAAAATGAGTATATCTACTTTTTTCAAGCAGCTTGTATTCCCCTGTTCCCCACAGGTTGAAAGCCTGGGCAGGACGGAGCAGGGGCTGCCGCTGCCATGGGGCTCCCAACATCCCAGTGAAGGCAGCTCCTGTCCTCCTAACTGGCCAACCAGTTCAGTTGTGGCTGGAAATGCTCTTGTCCCTGTCCCTGAGGGGCTGAGCTGCTGCTGGCCATTGCCGTCAGTGCACAGTTAAAGTTAACAGCAGAGGGTTATAGCCAGAAATCACAGCCGCCTCTTACTTCCCTGCCCTGGAGGACCTGAACTTCTTCTGTCCGTCTCCAGGTCAGTGAGCAAGGCGGCAGCAGCTCTGTGATCTCTTGTTAACTCTTTTTTGAGCCAGAGTTTTAGAAATACCGGTCACTTAACTCCCAGGCATGGGAAAGGGTGACCTGTGATTTTTGTCGTTGTAGGAAAACGTATTGTAGTTTGAGGGTATATATGTAATTCCTTAATGTTGTGTATAGGTAGTGGTACGTGCTGTATAGCTGCAGTGGTCTGAGGACCATATAATGTAGCTGCTGCTAACATAAGGAATATTTCTTTTTTTGCAAATATGCAAGTAAATAAACAAGTTTAGCCCACATAAGTCATCAGACCAGGAGTGATAACTCACTGGCCATCTGCTTCTCTCTGCAGCATTGTTTTCCTTGCCTGCTTTTTGAGTACAAAAATGTATCCCAGAGAGATTCAACTTGCCATCTTGAGATACTTCAGTTGTTGCAGTCATCCTTGGGAATGATGCCTCTTTACCTGGGTGACATTATGTTGTTTCTAGTCATGAAAATCATGCTATTCAAGAAAAAGTTGACTTCCAAAAAAAGCCAAGCAAACTGTGAGCTCATGTGTAAATTATAAACATGATTTATCCAGTTTTTCAGAATAACTGTTTTGTTACTGGACTTATTTATTTTTAATCTAAAGAGAGTAATTACCCTTTTCTCTAAATGTGGAACCCTGCTTGTGCAGGAATAGGTTCAAATGTGGATGGACATAATTAAGTTTCTCTGGGAGCTTTTGGTGCCTGACGAATTGACTCCATCATCTGGGAGATGTTCCTACTTGTAGTATATGTAACAATTTATACTCCTGTTACTGGATATTTCTCCATAACTGACTCCAAAGCTACACACCTTGCTTCGTAAATGACTCATGCAGTTTATCACCTTTCTTCCTTGAGAGGGCAAAAATAGTTTAAAGTTTTCTGAATTTGTTCTACTTTTTTGACCACTGGGATTTTTCACAGGTGGTAACCTCTTTTCTTAAAGATTATTTTACGAATTAGGTTTACATTACTTACCTGATTGCTCCTGGGGTGGTGGAATATTGTTATTAGAAGACAGATATGGTGAAATTTCTGTTCCCAGCCATGGGAACAGTCTGCTTGTTCTGAAAATGCCCAATTTTGCACTAACTTTTAAAACTGTTAGTGATCGAGGAGAATGTGGTTTTCTGAAGTGGCACTGATGAATAGGAATCTATTCAGACATCTTCTGAATCAAGATCTTGTGACTTTTGAAGTGGTCTGCTCAACATCTTAATTTGCTAAAATAGGAATCTGCATCATTGTAGTTGTGTGCTCAAAGAGCTGTGTTCCTGTTTGGGTTTCTTCTTCATTTAAACAGCAAAAAGTAAAATGTRTAATTTCTTAACTGGTTACACTGAAACAAGAAGTAGTACTAAAAATTAAAATTAGTTGTGAAAGAAATATGACACTTCTGAAGAAGAAATTATAGTTCTTATAATGTTATTGGTATGTATGGCATATTAAAATTGGCAGTATGTCAAAAGGACTACTCATCAGAAATATATGAATTAATTTTTTTATGTTACTATCAAAACCATCAAAATTATTTTACAGCTAATGGGTGGTTGGTAACTTTAGTTGAGGACAGAGAGTAGTACTAGTAATTTTGTTTTATAGTGAATTTTTTTTTCTCTTGGACAAACCAAGCTGACTGATTGCAGTTCATATCGCAGGCAGTGTGAGTCAAGGCAAGCATAAACTGTGTCTATGAATCATTGCTCTCTGACTCCTAGAAAAGTCTATGGATCTGATCTCCTCTAAGAATAACTTACCTACCTACCAGGGCTCTACTAGGGACAGTTTTTGGCTGCGCACCCACTGCAGCCACGCTGCAGGTTAGAGCTACCTGGAGTTTGTTCTCGTTTGTTTTCTCTGGGCGAGGAGCCCACCAGCCTGCGTGGCCAGCAGCAATCACTACTGCGTTGCTTTGCATCCTGCCAGGAAGAGTCAGGATTAAATACCAGGAACTTTCTTCTTTGCCAGGGCTACATGCAATAGCGCCTGTTTTCTGACATACTTCAAAGTGGTTTCCCCATCTTTGTATTGCATCACTGGTCAAACATTTGGGATCAGGCCAGAGCCTCTTGCAGAAGACCCGTGTTTTTAAGCAGTGGAGTGCCAGTACTGCCTGTGCTGCGAGCTAGCTAGGGCTTGAGTCAGTGTGACTAAATTAATGAGACACGTTCTTCTGTGTACTAGTTTGACATGTTTTAAAAGATGTCTGTGATCTGTAATCATGGTTTCTATGGTTGTTTAATCATAAAATTAAAAAAAATAATCATAGCAGCAGTAATACTTCTGCTTACCCTCCTTTACCTTTCCTCCTCCTCCATCCCACCTCGCCAAAGGCATGTGATATTCCTGAGCTTGAAAAACCCTTTCAGTCCTTCTCTGTAGCTGAAACATATCTGTGGACACACTTTCCCTCCTGAGCACGTGAAGGTACCCAAATAATACTTCTGTGCACCTAGAAGCAGAGGGGAGCAGCTTGTCAGATATGCATGGAGTCACAGCGATGGCAGTTTCTGTGGGCTGGGCTATGCTTAAGTCACAAACAACCCAACATTAAACAGCTTGAATAACTTCAAAATGTAGTAGCCTGGTTCTTCAGGATCGCTAGTGATTAACCACCCATCCTATGCTGGCACTTCAGCAACCACCTCACCTAATGACAGGTTTTGTTAACTCTTGGTTCCTCTCACGACACTGGAGTCAGGCTGCTCTTCAGCCTGTGGACATCACTGGGGCAGTGACCTCCTCCCTCGCTCATGCTCCTCCCCAGTTGCAGGGTCTGTTAACCTGGACAGGGAAGTTTCTAGGGATATCTGGTGGAGCATCTAGCCAGAAGTTAACATGAACAGGGCTTGCAAGACCTGACAAGAAGAGCAAAGCAAACACAAGTCTTCAAAATGAGCATAAAACTCTTTTTTTCAGTGTTTTTTCCTCCACTTTAAGATACCTAAATGAGGAAGGAGAGGCATTGAGTGTTCAGGGTGGGATAGGAACCAGAAGTAAATCTCCTACCATCTTATTTACCTCTAGGGAAATGGAAGTCAACAGGAAAACCTGATCACCTACCAACAGTGATTTTAAATATTCACCCTGTGGGCAGTGTTTGGGTAGTTGCCTAGGGACCTACCTAGGGAAGATGGGATTTGTTTTGAGGGTTCCTTCTTGGTGATTATTTCCTTGATATGTTGAACCACAGCTTCGCTCATCACTTCAGACTTGAGCCTATGTCAGTGGTTGGGCACCGTTTTGTGTTGCCTGCTCCCCTACCCTGCAAGCAACACTCTCACAGTTTCAGTTGACAGTACCTTTGGGCAAGGCTGATATGCTAAACTGATGGGTTTTCCTACCTTAAGCTTGAAAATCCCATCCTCCTCTGTAATTACCTGTATTAGTCAAGAAAAAATGCAGTAGAGAAAAGGCTTGTTAGTTTATGGGATAAGAGGGGATAAAACAGATCTCTCAGTCCTACTTCCTTTTGTATGCATTGGAAAGCTCTTGGCAGAAAGATAGCTGTTTCCAGTGCAGCAGGGAACGACACTAGCTTGTATTGAAATAATTGGGTAGATGCTACACAGATTATATAATAAAATGTATATATCACTTTTAAGTGGGTGGGGTTTTGATAATTGCAGTAGGACCATTTATTAGGTAAATAATTAGTCTTTCCAGATAAGAAGTAGGATACAATATGCATTTGAGAGATTTATGAGTGCTAAAAGGTAAAATATGTGTATATTGGCAGCTGTTTTCAGCACTAAATTATTTCATTCCTGAATTTTATTTCAAGAGCTTTAGACAATACAGAATTGAGAACATGGTGGCTGAAAGCAAAGCAAGTGAGAAATGAATATGGAAAGCCTACATATTATATCTATTTCTTTTATAAGGAATATTTCCTTTATGACCGCCTCCTGCTTTGTATTTAACATTTCAAAGAACTTTGGGGGACTGTCTGTAGGCTGTGTCTTCATGAGGCAAGTAGCCAAGGATTTAAAGTATTGTCATTGCTGGCCTGAAGCTGAAAACTGCAGGCAGTTTTAATCTCAGGGTTTTTTTAAACCCAACCTTTTGTGTTCAGATTAGGAGCACGGGGGACAGACTTAAGTGGTGTTAACAGGAGTTTTTTCATTGGCAGTTCAGTAATAGCATCAGGCTTTGGAAATATTTTTTTTCCTGTTCTTTGTTATTTCAGTAATTACTATATGGTGAGTAAAAATCCATAGTTTTCTTAAAAAAAAAAAAAAAAAGCAACAACACAGGGATGTGGGCAACAAAAAGAAGTTCTTGTTTTTATAACTTTTTACTCCTTGGACAACCGAGGACACTTAAACGCCTTCTCAAATAGTCTATCACTGTTTCAATCCGTGATGTCTTTATTTATTTTCTCTTGGTTCCATCAATTGGGATAATACTAAGATCCATCTTTGTCGAGGAAGGAAAAATAAATGATTTGGCATTAGTATCATGATCTGACAAATCTCCTGAAAACTGCAAGTTTTGAAGAAAGATTACCTGATCTACCTTGCTGTGTTTGGGAGATGGAAAGATTACCCAACATCTCCCCCATCAAGACAAAGATCAAAGACAAGTCACTGAGCACTGACTTACAGAGTTTCCTTTGCTTTTTCTTAGAACCTAAGAAATATTTGGTGTAAGTTTTTTTTGATTGCTGGGATATGTAGGGTAAAGAGCACTTTGAGTTTTTATGTACAGAATCAAAGATAGTTGGTGACTTCTTACAAGAGTTTCTGAGATGAGCACCATAACTAGTAAGATTTACGACAGTTGGCTTCCAAAGGTACTGAGTTCAGCTCAATAGTGATCAGTTTTAATGAAGACTAAAGACTTTCCAAGTCTTCATTTTGTGCCTAATTCTTTTAAACAGAATTCCAATGCTAAGAAATATATCACTTTCATGTAAATTATCTCACTTAAGATGTTTGGTTCTTTTGAAAAAGTCTTTTTAGATTTGCAGAAATATTAAGTGGTTCTCCATGCCACAAAAAAAAAAAAAATCATAATATGAAAAGCATTTTGAAAGAAAACCTTATCCTATGCTAATGCCATTCACATACTTTAGAGGAAGTAAGTACACTTTTTGTGGTGGGAGTGAGAATTATGCTTTTCAGAACTAGAGTGGAAGGTTTTTTAGTTTTCTAATTTGAGACTCTCTCAAATTTGGGACTATCTTAATTTTACTGTTTCAATTCAGTTATTGCAGTAATATTCCTCTGTAATAAGGTATCTGTTTCTTCATAACATCTGCATGTTTTACTTGTTCTAAGCCTTGATTCTGGTAGGAAGGCTGTAGGTTGAAACATTCACACCAGAGACTGCTCTTACATCCAGTGTGACACACAAATGCTGTGTTAGAAGCTTTTCTCTAAGCTGAGACCTTGGATGCTGCTCCCTTCTGCTCAGTTCCATGCAGGAGTTAAAGATTTTGTACTGATCTTCAGAAAATGTGGGAGGTAACAGTGCTCTGCTGGATATAAGCCCCTATTCATATTTAAAAACAAATGAATTAAAAACTAAGCAAGCATCAGCCACCCGGTAATGGAGAAGGCTTTAGAGAAAGAGTAGCAATGCTCCCTGTGGCTGGTACATTTGCTTTCACAGATTGCACTGTTATGTAGGGTGTCACTTACTAAAATGAAAATTGTTTTGTCTTTTATTGCTGGAATATTCCTCAGCTGAAGAATTTAAGTTCCCTGTAAGGTGACGGTAGAAGTTTGGCACCCACTGCTGTGAAATGCTCTTTGTTGTTCCTCTGAATATAAAAATCTGTGCACTGGGGAGGAACACTCAGAAGAGCTTCTGTAGAGAGGCAAGTGCAAGTGGTGCCTGCATAAACCTTCATCAGGGCAGTGGGGTTTGTGTTCGGGCATATGTGTGAGTAATGTCAGGGCTTCAAAAACTAAGTGGAAGGTGACAGCAAGGCATGGTAACCAGGAATAGGTGTGGTAACCACCCCAGGAGTACACCTTTCCTTGTCACAGGTGCTCCTGGGCATCAGAAGAGAACAGAGATGCTGCAGTGTCCCACTGAAAACCAGTGACTAATGAGTACTGCCTCCATGAGGTCAAACTGAATCTGTAACTCTGTGATCTGGTCCAGAGGACATTCTGGTTGACAGTTTTTCCATTATTTTGCAGAAACCTTTGGATCAGGCCTTTGTTGAGTCACCTAATTTCTGCCTGTATTTATCTCTCTAGATTTTTTTTCCCAAATACTGCTATATGCCAGCAAGACAGGTTATTAAGCTAAGACTGCAATAAAATATCCAAGAAGTAATTAACTACCTTTACTGTGAGTGGATGAATCAGTGCTTCTTCACTCTTGGGTATGTATCTTGCATTCTCTTCAAACTGATGGGTGTGACTATGTATTTTCAGTACTACACCACTATTATGAAAGTCTATTTGAAACAGGCAGAACTTTGCACACATATGGAAATAAATTCATGACAAGAGGTTGTTTACAAAAGGTGGAGTAGTCTATTTTCAGGCTTCCCAACTTTTCTAAGGTTTTTAAGATCTCTGCCTCTTACACATGCTGTATATATACATTTATAAAATATACTCACTATATTGCACAGCTGTATAAGCAAGAATTTTTAGAGAGAGCTTAGTACTGGGTTGTTGAGCAAATGCTTTGTGGAGTTATGGCAGCTGCTGGGATTTAGCTCCCTTGGTATGCTGCTTCATTTTTTAAGACTGTCCATCAAATATCTTCATTGTCTCCTTTGCAAACATGGCTGCAGTGTTTTGATGAGTGTTGTGTATGGTGAGTAATTCTTGTAGACAAGAATTTAGAATTTAAAATTAATATATTGATAAACAATAGCCATGTAATAGCCATGGAATGTGGCTATTACAAAACAATGCCCACTTGTTATAGCTTTCTTTAATTTCTCAATGGATTTTCCTTTAAAGGTACATACCTGATGTGCAGAATCTGCTTGTTGCCTGTGTTTCTGTAGCACTGAGGAGCCCAAATCAGAGCCCAAGGCATGACCATGCCAAGTGCTATCTTAACAATCATGTAAGGTGTTACACAAGCATAAGGCAGAAACACAGGCTTTATGGAAGAGTGGGAAGAGATACAGAGAGATGCATGTATTAGTCTTTGAAAATATAATCTATAATGGCTTTTATGCTGGAAGGTTCTATATTAGATACTTAGCCCCATCTCTATTTTTTAACCGCCCAAACCAGAAGGATAGGCTGTCTTTCTGACTTATGGTACAGCTGGCCCCCATATATCAGTATGTTACTTAAATTCCAGGGTACTAATGATATGTGACACCAGTGGAAAACAAGAAAGAGGGGTCAACATTTTTGGCACATCTTTTACTATTGTATGCTTTGTAAGAGCAGCCAATGAATGAATTGAGCTGCTGTAACTCCACTTTTCCAAGTTTTCAAACTCTATTATATATGAGGGGTTTAATAAATGCTTGACTGTTTGAAAATCTGTGCAGTATTCATGGCTTCCATCCTCCTGTTTGGTTTGTACGTTGAGGAGTTAYAATCCCATCTTCCATCCTTTTAAAATAACACACTTTGGGTCAGTGATAATAGGAGAGAAAAAGCATGCCTCAAAAGAAGATTGTATCCTACAGTCTGTTTGTTTTGGTACACTGTTACAAATTTAGGTAGGCTTGGGTGCCCAAATTAAAAACCTTCTGCATCAATTGTTTTTTGTACAGAGGAAGCACAAATGCAATCAGAAGGTCTGGACTGAAAAAATACAGGGGAGTCTTTCTTCTTGTAATGGGAGGCAGGTTTTTCTTAAAAATCATGCAAGTTAAAATAAATACCACAGTGTATAAGCCAGCACACGGAGAAATGAATCAGTGAGCTACAGCATGTGTGCAGCAGCAGTACTGCATTCCTGTCATCACACATTCCCAAAACATAACACTGAGAGAAATGTGATCCGAAACTGGCTTAAGAGGTGCTGTAATTAAGCCAGGATTACTACCATAGTATAACATAACCTGATAGCATTTTGGAGTTAGACTGAAAACTTGCTTGTGATAAGCTTTGAAATATTTTCCTTTCTTATATTTGGAAGTTTTTTCACTTGCACCTTTGACCTTGGGATTTTTTCTTTCTCTTTTTGGTTGAGTTTCTCAAATGCTCTCTCCAAGAAGAGAGGATCGTCTGAGCAAACTGAGCTCCTTCCTATCCAATAAATCCGTCAAAAGAAGTTGCCTCATTTTGCAGCATGGGCCACAAGCGTGGATAACAAGTACTTGGCTTCTCTTGCATATTTGGGAAACAATGAGTACTAGCAAGAGGTGACAAATTAATAGTGTAATGGCAGAAGTCCAAGAGCAGCGAAAGAAGATACGCTGCGTCATGAATTTTCTGGTTTGTTTTTGCCAGTGTATCCAATTACAACACTCTGGAAAGGAAAACTAGAACTTCCTAAAGCCAAGGACAGTTGCAGCCTGTTGCCAGACCTCCTTAATCAGTAAGGGATTTCACAGAAACATCTTTTTTTAGAATTTGGGTTTTGCTGTGTTTTTACTTTACCTGATAGTACTGGCACATCTCTTAATATAGAGACACAAGAATCCACACATGAAAATGGTGTGGTTTATGTAGTGGACAGTTTCTCCCCTTAATGGATTTCTTAATATTAGAAACGCAGGTAATGTCTTTTCTCAGGCAGATTATTATGTAGCACTTGAGATCTAATAAGACCATGTATCACCAAGGCCTATAGTGTTACACCTGAGTTTAGTATTTTTCCCTAATTCTTAATTACATGTTTTCCACATCTCCTCTCACTAAACTTCCCTTCTCCATCCTCCTTTTCACTGTTTTTCAACTGCTTGTATGACAGACTTTTTTCCTCTTGTGGCTTCCTTTATTTTCTGTTCATTCCTCTCCTCCCTCTCTTTCCCACTTTCTCCTGCCTTTCCATCTCAGCATGTTGCAGCATCCCATTCCTACCTTTACCTTAATGTCAAAGTTTTTCATAGTGATGTGCTGAGCCACTTCCTCCTTTTGCAGCGTGGTTTTTTTTTTGGTTAACTCTAAAAAGAGAAGCAGCATAAAGAGGGGACAAAAGATCACAGCAGCCCAGAGAGCATCCTCAYGTTGCCCCTTGTGTCTGGTGTTTCCCTTTTCCAGCAAGTTGTAAAAGAAAGGGAGCGCAGCTAGCTCCCCTCTTGGAGGCTCTTTGCAAAATAGTCCTAGTCCACTGTCTGATTTTAAACATTTTAGAAATACCTAGTTTTAGAAAAATAACGTAGGAGGTTAGGGCGATTTCAGAATTGGATGTTATTGTTTTCATAGGCCAAAAAATGACCCTGCTCCCTGTTTTACCTGGCTGCTAGTGATCACAGCCTTCATCAGGGCAAAGTCTCCCTGATGTCCCAGTAATACAAATGCTGTTTGTTGTCTTTGGTTTTGAAGCTGGGAACTGTGAAAGGAATCTTATCACAGACCTGCAGTCCAGAGACTGGTGCGACAAGGTTTTGTGCTGAGTATTCACCGTCCTGACAAAGTTGATTCTTTCGATTGTGTGCGCTTGTCAAACACCACCTCAGCTGATGGCAATAAAGCAAAGCCATTTTAATTTCCTCCCTGCAAGGGAGCCAGTTGACTATGTGCAACAGGCAAGGTAGTGACAGGGTAAGGGAGAAACTGGGCTTTGAATGCATAGTTTTAGAACTGGTATTTTTTTCGGCTGAGGTTTGTAGCTTTCCTTAGCAAAGAAGGGGACTGCTTTCCTCCAGGTGTGTCCTACTATTTTGTCATTTTTATTTTATTGTTTGGCTTGCCTGCTTATTTCATTTGAAAACCTCATGCAGTTGGTTCCCAAGCCAGTCAAGTTGACATGGTAATACCAACCCACCCAGCTACTGAAGTGTGCTGCTCTCCTATATGGAAACTTGTTTGTCATGGTAAGGAAGAAAAAAAGTTGCCCCTGACTGAAACTTGAAATACCACATTACATGGAAGCAATTACCATATATGCACACAGGTGCAAGCACAGACACACAGGCATATACACACACGCACACACATATATTCTTTTATTTATTTATTTATATAGATACCTCACCATATTGCACCCTGCCATATAAGTATTATTTTTTAATTGAGGAAAGATATAGCCTGTGAAATGGAAGTCGGAACCCTAGACTTTTAACAGCGTATTTGACACTGATTTACTATACTGGCCAGTGATGTCCTTTTTGCTTTGCTAGGCCTACTTAGCAACTAATAAGTGAGTGCTTATGAAGATCAAATGCAATAGATATTCTTAGTAATATTTATTTATTCACTTTTTAAAAGGTAACACAGAAGGTTTTCAGTGGCTAACATTTTGAATTGCTTCTCCAAAAGCATTCAGGCTCCCTATGAATTTGCGCTGAAGAGTGGTGCTGATTAAAAGCCTGAATACATAAGAACGCTTCGCAATGTCTTAAGTGTACCRAAGCCTTTTTTTTCAAGTTTGTAATGTTAATCCAGTGCCTTTGGTATGGCCACTGTTATGCAGTTGGTTCCAGATAATTACAGAAATTGTTGGGCTAAAAGGGAGGCAGGAGGCTTATTTTTGGTTTAGTTCAGGCATTTTTTCCAAGGTCTCCATGGTTTATTCATCCTAGCCTCACCTCTGGAAAGAGATGGTACCTGTAGAGCTTTCAGTACTAAATGATAAAAACAAATACTTTATCTGACTCTGAACGAAAAAACTCAGAACCAATGCTTTCCCTTAACTAAAAAAAAAAGGGGGGGGGGAATGCAAATAAAAAGCAAACTTCAGAAACCAGCTCCTTTTTCTCTACATTGTTGACAAGAAGTCATCAGAATCCTATCAGATCAGTTCCTGCTTCAGAGCAGTATTTTCCTGTATTCCTAGTAAGCTCTATCAGACTACTCTTTCTGTCTTTCTTTTTAGAATGAGACAAAACTTTACCAATGTGTTATTTGGTTGTCTGAAGATGCATTTTCCAGACAGGCAAAGTATTTGTAAATTAAAGCAGAAATTTCCAACCGTTTCAGTCAAAGAAAATTATGACCCTTCCCCCAACTGTTAGAGTTGACCGATTAAACAGCATTTTTTATTTATTTCTAACTGTATTTATACGGACCTGGCTTACCAGGACACCTGGTTCACAAATCAGGAGCCATTAATGGCTGGTAATTCTTCTTTCCCTACCCTGCTCCAATGTATCTGTATGTATCCAGACATGTATTTTTATTAAAAAAAAAAAAAGTCTAAGAATAAAATGTTGGGTTTTTTTTTTCAAAGCTCTCAAATTTTAGCTTTCATTTAATTTGAAGAAAATTATTTCAGTTTGGCCACCGAAGCAAAARTCAATTATAATCACAGCTTTATCTCTTTTTCCAAAGAAAACAGTCAAAACTTAAACTTGGTCTTTAATTATATATTTGATTCATCCCAGTAACAACCCTTGACTTCAAACAATGCAAGAGCAGGAGGAAACTTGCTCTGAATTCCTCTCTTCAAAGGGCAGAACTCTTTCAGATACCATGTCAGGAAACTCTTTCAGCTTGTACCTAAAAGAGTAACTGTGAGAAGACTGAATACAAGGGCCTTTAGCTGACCACAGTAATATGTGTCAGTACTGAGAGGAGGCCTCCAAAATTGTTTTTAAACAAGTCTCCCCACATTTGGAAAGGGAAAGTTGACTTTGCCTGATGAGTTTATTACTTCTTCCCCTTCCTCCATTTTAATATGAAAATAACTTTTAACAGTACTAGTAGCAAATTATTATTTGAGGAAAATTACAACAAGATGAAAATGCATCCGATGTGAAGTCTCCCCAAGGCTATAAATAAGTCTGATACCTACACTTGGTAAGTAGAAGATACCATACGTTAAGGTTATGCATTGTATCGCTATTATGACAACTCCTGCAAGTGTACAAATTAAATCAATTAAAATTTCCTGAAACATTTCTGTGCACTGTCACCACTTTGTTACCGGTGTAGTAAAGTGCTAGAAAAGAATTGGGTTACGTTTGCTTTACCTGTCAGTTGCAGCTGGGCATGCAGCCCTGTCTGAGATAGAGCTGTCCCCCTATTTTTCATTTGTTGCTTGTTAGACTAGCTGGAAATCTGCAGTCARATATCTTTAGTAGGGTATAATCATGCGGAAAGCCAGAGTGAGGATCACCGTGGTCGTGTTTGGCTCCCCCCACCATGTTCTGCGTTTCTACTTCTTGACCTTGTTTTTCCCCCTCATTGCTTATTCCCGTTTGTCTCTTGTCTCAGATTATGCCTCTTTTTCTCATGTCTTTTTTAATGGAACAGATTGATATCTAAGGCTAGGAGATTTGTCTAGACTAGGAGAAAGGTTGAGTTTAGTTCAGGCATAGGTTAATGTGACTTGGCCAGCTATAGCCTATATTTGACCACTTTTTTATAGCTGGAAATGCACAGCCATCATTAGTTGAGCTTTTAGATGGTGGAATTACAGTTTATGCTTCTGGCTAGACCTTCATCTGCATTTACATCTGATAACGCAGGTAGATTTTTTAGGTTACGCTTAGCTAAGTAGTGCTAACCAATCTACCCTAACCTCAGTCTCAGATTGGAAAAGTTGAATGATTCCAGAAGTTCTCCATACAGTTTTCTGGGTTGAGGATGAGAACATGCTCTATTATAAGCCTCGTGTAGGTTGATGAGTAAATTGCTAGATGAGTAATATTGCATCATGAAAAATATCTTAAATTTTTATTAGCGGAGTGCTCTAGGCCAGTTTTTTTGCTCTTCCTAATTTTTCCCGTTGTTATCAATCCATCAAGGAAAGGTATCAATGGAAAGTTGTAGTTCCTGGTGTTTTCTCGTGCAGTTGGAAGGAAACGAGGCTGCATGAGAAAGAATCCCACCGTATTTCACTTTCCAGGTTCTCAGTGGGTTTCATTCATGTAACTTCTACCAGCGCGAAAGGGACAGTTGCAAATGAAGGCCTAGACGACTCCTGAGCGCGGGGAGAGCGGAGGCGGCTACTGAGGTGATCGCCCCTGGCTCCGCCGCTGTCAGGATGATGGCGCCAGCTCTGCGGCCTTGGCGTCCTTCCGCCATCCTGGCACTGTTAGAATTTTCAATTACTGTCAAAATTGCGGTTCCCCGATTCTTCCATGCTTTTAAAAACGTGTCAGAAAGGTTAGCTAATTATTAAAAAGCGGTAAATACGAGTAATTTAGCCAAGCTGCAGCCGCCATTCCCTGGGCACCGTGGCACCGCCTGGTTTCGCAGCTGCCCCGCGGGGAGGCAACGGCCGCAGCCGCCACGGCAGGAGCCGCGAGGCGCGCGGCGGCAGGACCCAACCGGATCGTGCCGGGCCGGGCCGGGCCGGGGGGGGAGGGGCAGGGGCGGGAGGGGGCCGGGCCGCCGGGCTTTGTATGTAAATGTCGGCGCTGCTCACAGGCCGGGCCGCCGGCCGAGCGCCCGGGGGCGGCTTTCCCTGTGCGGGTGCGCCGCGCCGCGTAGCATGAGCGCGGGCGGCTGCCGGGCGCGCCGAGG
>NW_020451008.1:265203-302328 GCF_003343035.1 Apteryx rowi
GCCGCCTGCGCACCCCCCTCCTCGCCCCTCCTCCTCCTGCTGCTGCCGCCGCAGCCGTGGGGCCGGCGCTGCCGCCGCCGCCTCTCGCAGCGCGCTGGGGTCGCCACCGGGGGCCGCGGGTTTTTTTTTCCTAATTTGCTTGGGTCTTTTGTGCGGCGGCTCGCGGCTGGCGAAGCGCTGCCCGGCTGAATCGGGCTATTGTTCGGGATCCCGAAGCTTTCACGCTGCAAATCCCCCCCCACCCCCCGCACGCCCCGCTTTTTTTGCTTGAGAAGCCACATAATGTGCCTTTCCTCCGCATGAATCTGGAAGCTATAAGCTGGACTGATTGCAAATGAAGTGTAATGCATTGTGGGACGTGTGTAAAATTGGATCATTCGAGGGGGAAAAAAAAAAAGAAAGGAAAAAGGAAAGGAAGGGACCTGCAGCTCGCGCCCTAGAAGAGGTAGCGGCAAGATGCGGGCGGGTTGTGGCCCCACGGTACCTGCGCTAGGCTGATGCCAGGCCGCGCGCCTCCGGCGAGCTGCAGGGCCTGGCCCGTGTCGCTGCGGGACGACTAGGCTCAGGTGTCCTCAGGATGAAGAAGACACGGAGCACAACCTTGCGGCGGGCCTGGCCTAGCTCCGACTTCTCCGACCGGGCCTCGGACCGCATGAGGTCCCGCAGCGAGAAGGACTACCGGCTGCACAAACACTTCCCACCAGCTTTTATTTCCCAGGCATCACGGGGCTACATGACATCAGGTTTGTAACATAATTTGTGTGTGTGTGTGTGTGCGCGCGCGTGTGTGTGAGCACTTTATTGCGAGGAGGCCGGTGCGGGATGTGTGTGCAGCTCGGGAAAGGCTGTGGTGGTAGGTACGGAGGGGAGCCTGCGACTGAGAGCGTAAGTTGTTATGAATAATGCAAAAAAAAAAAAAAAAAACCACATCCACCATTTTGTACCTCAGCAAGATTCACAGCAGGGCCCTTGCAATATGGTGTTTAAAATCGAGTCGAGTAAAATAAACGCATGAAAGAAACGGTTGCATCGCCCTGTTGTGGAAGGGCAGATACAAATGACCAGGAGCACAGAGCACGGAGCTCTTTGCTCCTTTTGTACAGAAAAGCATGTGCTGGATATTTAGTACTGCCCCACACGTTTTCCTTTTAATCCAGTTCACTCTAGCTAACTCACTGGGCTTTCATGTATTTCCATTTTGGAAGGGAAAAGGGTCACCTGTGATTGCAAATGCTCTCGCCTTGTTGCAGGCTCTTTGGATTTCAGTTGCGTGTTTCTGCAATGGCAAAGCATATTTGTGGTGAAAGCGACAGTAAACATATTTGCATTTATTTTTTGAGGTGTAGAAGGAGAACAGACCTGTGTATGTGAGGGAACACACACGTGCATGTATACTAACGTGTTCATTGCTTTAAAGGGAGGCTGCATAGAAATGTTGGACACTGCACCAACATGTTTTTGCATAGGAAAGAGAGAGCACAAACAAAACAAAAAACAGCACGGGGAAAGGCAGGCATAAGGGAGAGGCTTGGCCTCAAACAAGTACTGGTGCGTTTTCAGAAAGCCTCAGTAATGTTAATGGCAGCTTCTTCATCCTGAAATTTATCTTAATGGCTTTGGAATTTGGACATTTCGTAAACACCGGAAAGAATACTTGGGCAAATGCTGACGGCAAGGGGGACAGGGCAGAAAATCCTAGAAACCTTTGTTGTTCTGCTGCCTGGTGACTGTGATGCTTGGGCATATAGCATTTCATTACTATGATGTCAAATTCCAGTTTATCATAAGGGCACATTTTCCCTCTAAGGCTTAATTTAGGTTGAGTAGGCAGATTTCTTTAAAGGAGAAAAGGAGAGGGAGAAAATGAAGGTATTTATTGTGCACAACTGAAAACATTTCCAGTCCCCCCCATCTCTGCTGCAAAGGTTCAGCCAGAGCTTGTGGTTGTCAGTTATGCGCTCACTTTACTATCTCTATGCCTAATAAACATGTCTCTTTAGGCAGGATCGGTTTCTCATGTTTTAAAAATGTCTCATGACCATTCTTCCATTAACCTCCAAGCACAAGGGAAATAATATGTATTTTATTGAAAAATCTGCCTGCGTGAGAATATTGTGCTATTTTGTCAATAGTTGCTTTGATTTTTCTCTTCCCTGGGAAGCTACATATTGAGAGGAAATGGCAAGTATAATTTATGCTTGAACAGCTGAAGAAAACTAGAATGGTTGCTGGGTTTGTTTTGTTGGTGCTGCAGATTCTGAAAGCGACTGGAAGGCCAAATCTGATGGTAATGCAAAGATTTCTGTTGTTCTGTATGAATGTTCTGATACTCCTCCTGTCGGAAATGCTGTGTCAGTTTCGTTGAAGTCAGTACTTTCAGGCCTTTCTTTCAGTGTGGAAACCCGTATTTAAAGGAGAGGTAGCTCACATGAGCATTTCGTGCCAAGCGTGGTGTGGTTTTTGCTTGTTTTTAATTCTTCAGGGAAACAATCTGGCTCTGTAAAAGCTTTATCTTGGCAAGATTGGTACAATCCAACGAGGTGCTGAAACACGAGCCATTTTTGGAGTCAGACACTCTGCGTTTTACAGTAGATACCTGTGTCTTTTGGGGCCCATATATCTGAAATCAGGTATAAATGTTTTAAAGTAATCACCTCTTCCCCCCAGAACATTGTGTTTATGAAGATATGGGACATTGATTTAAACTGCATCAATGGAAGAAGAGGAAAAAATGTCATATTTAGTTCAAGAAATCTGCTAAAGCTGTTAAAGAGATAATGCATCAAAAATTAAAATCAGAAAGGTTTTAAAAATACTCTGTAGTCTTTTAGCTGGAAATGCAGTTTTTCCTGTCATGATGGATAGTTTCCACATTCATTTATTTTTAAAGGATCCTTGTCTACTGCCTTTCTAAATATTAGTTTTGGGAGGAATGGCTACTGTATCTAAACACTTCTCACTATTTGAAGAAAGCTCTCTTCCTCACAGGAAGTCTATACGAAATCTTCTGGCATAGAAGTTGTGGGGATCAGGAATACAAATACATTCTTTGTCACCCAGAATGTTGCACGGGAGAAAGTGTCTTGAAACGCATGGGCTTTTCAGAGTGCTGCATTCTGTTTATCCAACCATTTAACCTCATCACCATTAGTATTGTTATGGTTCTGTTTTAATTAAATGCTACATTGTTTGGGGTGGGGGTGGAGGGTGGGAAAGAAACCTTGTCTTTTTGCCTCAGTTACTTTGGTTTAGGGAAATACGATAAAGCAAACAGTCATGTGGTCTTTACTAAGATGCTAAAAAGCTTGAAACGTTAATATTCGAGCGTGTCTGAATTGGGCATGGAAAATCATATATACGTACATTTCTTTCAGCAGCACAAAAATCCTTAGTAATGGTACTGCAGTCAATGCCGCGGTGTCTTATTTGGGGAAAATACTGTCTTTAACAGAACCTTATTTAGCATGCGACTTGAACTTCCATTATAGAGTGATAAAGCACACCTGATTTTTTTTTTTAAGCAGACTTTTTGGTAAAACTGAGTAGGGACCAGTTTGATATTTTGTTGATTAAAAGCAGCATTGATGCCTAGCAGTCACATTTTTCAATACTTTGCCAACAAACTGCCCATAATTATAGAAGATTATTGCAGATGCATTTATGTGAAACTTAGGGATTGTTTGACAGATCAGGGGGGATGGAAGTAAGAAAAAAAACACAGGAAACTTAGAAAATCACACATTTTACTGTTGAATAATCTCTTGATACATGCTATTAAAGCTGCTGTAATCCAGGGTTTCTTTAGGCCTCCTAGCAACCACTAGGTTCAAAGGCCATGCAAGGAGTTCATTGTTCATGCTGAATATTAATTTCCCAGTGGAGGACTGACTAGGAGAAAAAACGCTGAAAAAGAAAACTACAACAATGTAGAGCTTTGACCTTGTATGAAAAGAGATGTTGAAAAGTTTGAATCCAATAAATTTCATACATGTTACTGAAAATGAGAGGAAATACGCCTAACTTTTTGATAGATTGTTACTTAATTGAAGGGAAGATAAAGAAATCATATAAAACTGCCTGAAATTTACTGAGTAAAACCTACTGAAACTCGGGAATGAGAACTCTGAAAAGTCACATGAAATAATATGTATAGGTTTTTTAGATGTGAGAAGCTTTTTGTTTTGTTTTAATAAAGAGAATCCTGGATTTTCTTGTAGTGGAGAGGTGATCTGCATGTTGTGGTTGATCCAGCTGTTAAATGCTATCAGAACTGAGTAGTGTTCCGAAAAAAATTTTTTTTTTTCTGTAGCCTTTCTCGAGCTATTTTAATTGAAGTACTTGGTGTTCGAGGTAATGTGTCAGTTTGAGATGGGGGTGGTGTAGAGTAACAGTCTAGCGTACACAGCACGAAGGAATGTCTGAAGAGCTCTCTGCAGTGGTAAAAACTGTAATTCCAGACCATGCTTATTTGAAGGTTACCCTCTGAAAAGTTTGTAGTTACATTATTGCTTTTTGCAATGAAATTTTATTGCAAATGTTTTGGTGCTCAAAAGTTTAACAGTAAAATTCGGCATCAGTGTTACCCTACTGTTACTGGAGTTTGATTACCAAGTTGAGTCACAGGGGAGATAGAGAGGAGAGGAGAGAAGTATACAGTGCTGGACAGCTATCCAACTGATTTTATCTATGTGCAGATTGAACTGTAAGAGGAAAAAAAAAAAACCTGCTTTCCGTATTTGAGGGATCTTTGACTCAAGGTCTAGGACTTCATCTTCAGCCTCCTTGGACAGAAAGAAGTATCTTAGGAGTCATTTGAGCAAATTTGAGTGTCATGAATCCTTTTTTTTTAAACTTGAACCTCCAATGCTAATTTAAAAAAGTATATGTATTTGGAGATAACCATAGATGATCAAAAGAAGGCACACTTTGACATACTTTAGAAATGACAAATACACACAAAACCTTGAAGCTCATTCATTTCTCCTGTCCCTTAGTTTGCTTATCTAAAGGAATATATTCTAGCTTGAAAGTAGCCATATTGTCATTAATATTTAATAGAATAATCAGTATTGCATCACCTTTTTTTCTCTCAGTGCGGTATTAAGAAACACCGTCCAACTCATCTATGTAACTGTAATGTGATCTTTTCACCTCCCTGAATTCTGAATGGTTTTCAGCTCTGTTAGATGGAGCCGTAAAAACTTAAGAGCGTTTGGTGTCATGGTCAGCAGAGCTGGCTTTGCCTCAGAGCTCCGCCTCTGCTGAATTGGTGGACCCAAATTGGGTTGTTCCACCCTGTTGCTTCAGGAGTTATTCTTTCCTTATTGTGTGCTTTTATCCTAACGGCCCTTTCCTTTTGGGAAATTGCTTCTAGACTCTCTCTGCCTTCCAGTCCTTTTTCACCTCCAGGGCATCCACTTACCTTGAAAGAGAAACAGGAGCTTTCACTGGTTCCTGATCTGGGGAGAGGGTCTAATTGTGCTTCTGCCTCAGACCACAAACTTTTCTTCTTTTTCAGTCATTAAAAAGTTAGATTCCCCTCTTTGCCTGAATTTATGGACTGGTCATTTTTGCACTGTTTCTAGCTTACTTCTGCTTCTTTTTCCCCTAGTTTCTTCCCTGAAAGAATACAAAACACAATCTTCTCTGCCTTCCCTTTGTTTTTGCTAATGTGATTGCTTGTGTGGTATTAGCTTTAACATTGTCCTACAGCGCTGTGCCAGTAGCTGTCTGCTATACTACTGTCTGGTCCTTTCCCACCAGATACCAAGATGTTTCCTACATATCTTTCTCTTCCACTTTTAGACCAAGCTCTGGACAGTGTGCTGTGTATGAGTTGTGCATCCTCCCAGCTTACCAAACCTGTCGTTCTTCCTGGCTGTTACAGCCTATGACCAAGGGGATCCAGAGCAGCTTTTATTCATGGCAGTAGAAATAAAATTTGAGAGAAAAAGTATGAGAGAGAAACAGAAGCCTGTGTGCATGTGTATGTTACCTAGATCTGTTCAGTATTTTAGCTCATTTCAAAGCACCCTGTCCTTAGAGGACTAAGTTTCAAGCTATTTTTCCTCACCGATCTCTGTCACTGCAGTTGAGAGCCTGCTTGTATCCAAAGACCCTTTGTTTGCTTAGCTCACTCGCTTGGACCTTCAGCCAGGTTGGGGTGCTCTGAAGAGCACCAGCATCATGCCACCAAAGGGTTTTGTTTCGTTGGTGTTTGCTCAGAGGTCTCTGGTTTTATGTCTGGTTCTTAATCTGGTTCTGAGTCTGATTGCATTTCTATGTGCTTTTTCCAAAAGTCCTGTGATTAATTTAATATATGCATGCATTAGACATCATGATAACCTGCTGAAGGTACAGGAAGCTCCTCTTTCAAGAGCAGACAACTGTTGAGAACAAACACGGTATTGATTCATTACAAACAGCTCCGAATCTTTCACAGGCAGAAGTTATGCTCTGCCTTTGTTGGCAAGTTTTGATAAACCTGAAGGGTATTGAATATCTTGCCATTTTGAAATTGAATAGCAGCCACATCTTTGGAAAATGTGTTACTTGCTGGAGGAGGCTGAAATGTGAGGATTTTGCAGCTCACCTTGGTTTAGTCCAATGACCTGCTCAGTTTTGAGTAACAACAAGCACTCAGTTGTATGCAGGAGCATTAATCAGAGATGCTAAACTAACACCTTTGTAAAGTTCTTTACACAGTTATAAGTAGAATCTGGTATGAAGAATAAAAAGATATTTTGCTTTGCGCATTGTAGAAGTCCTCCAGAATTGTGGGTTTCCTGTTAGTGTTCTGGGGAGGTTCTGTGGAGTGACTCAGTTCTGCAATCTGTAGCAGTCTGCAGAATATCCCTGTGAACAGTATTAAAATCAAGCCAACATCCTATCACCTAAACTCTGGGCTACAATATGTAGCCCATGATGAAAGAAAGCAGTACTGTAAATTTTTTTTCAAATACAGTTTATTCCTGGCTCCTCCTGAAATGTTTTTGCTTGGTTGGTAGAGGCCAAACAGTATTAAAGCCATGACCAAAAATTGTCAGCTAATTTAGACCTTGTGTAGGAATTGCTAAATAATACAATGCTAATTGTCAGGGGGTTATCTTCTTGAAAAGTGTGATAATAGTAGTTTGATCATTTAAAATAATGTAAAACTATCAGAACTGGATAGTAAATGTCTTTGGTGGAAGAGATGTGAATCTGAGTCTGGAAATAAGGAATACCCTTTGTGAGAAGTGTCTAAGGAATACTTCATGCAAATTTGTTTAACCATTGGGTTTAATTTTCACCAGAAAAAGGAGAGTAACAGCTGAAACTGAGACCTGAATGCCTGAGCTTAACCAGGACACTTGCAGTAATAAGCCTTTTCTTTATATATAGGTAGATAGATGAAATACGAAGACAGGAAGCAGAAACAGGGATTTAAAGTTTCTCTAGAAGTCTCAGAAAACCGCCTGTTTCTGTATTTGTCCTTGCAGTAGTTCTTGGTACTAAGGCCAAAGACAGCTAGAATACTCCTAGGGGAAATGCTTGAATATTGAAACTACACAACTCCCCCAAACCAGCATTTGCTGCTCCCAAGTGACTGCCTGTAACTAATTATGAGTGGGGTGTTAAAGTTCATTGCAGTCAATAGCCCACTTCTTTCAACACATTTATTCAGATGGCTACTCTACTGGTGCTGTTTTGTATTGCACTCTTGGATAGACATGTAAAGGCTGGAGTTATCTTGCTCTTGTACAGACAGACTGGTGAGAAGAAAAAAAGACAACCTGACTTTACAAGTAGCATATTTAGGCAAGCTGCATTTTGGAATGGGTACAGCAGTCTAACTTATGCTCTGCAGAGCTTCTAAGTAGTCTGCCAAAGGTAATTGAAAGAAGAAAACATTTTCAATAGGCTTACATCAGTATAGAAAGGATTGCAAGTTCACCTTGTTCCTTCCACCAAAGAGAGATTAAAACCACTGGGTTTGAAAAGCAGGAGATAAACGAAGTGTTTCCAGTTATGTCACTGGCAGCTTTGTTTCCCTGGACAGTTTAGCTGTGCCCATAATTTAGTACACTTAGATAGTAATCTCTTCAGTAGGAGAACTGTCTTCCTTATTTTCTACTAACATGCTGTCTACCACAGAAGAGGTTCTGTCACAACCCAGGCCTTGAATTGATAATCCTAAGTAAACATCCAACATTGGTGCGTTCAGTGTGAAGAGAAAAGTCCTCATTCCACAAATAAAATTCTGCATTCAGATCAACATTTGGACACCATGACATTCATAGGAATTTTCCATCTCCCCCTTCATGCAGGCTGGATAAGAATCCTTGTTCATAATACCGGCAGTAAATGATGTGGAATGATTGCTATTAAGTACCGTTATCACTTTTACCATGTCAGCCAACTCTTCACAAACCAAAAATACCTCTTATTTTTCATCAAATTGTAGAAGATGTGATTCCTATAATTTTAAAAGTATAGGAGTGGCTCCTGTTGCTTCAGTGGGAAACATTTTCTGTAGGAAATAGCTACAAATACACAATTTATTAGAAGTTTCAAGTTTCAGTGTTGAACAAATAGATCTTGATGGTTTTATTGGATCTGATAGGATACGAGAGTAGAAGACAAAAGAAGAAGATATGGAGGTAGCAAATGAACAATTTATTTGATGAATTATTTTTTTATTTGTAGACTTCTATGTGGACCTGTGGTTCTTAAGGGTAATGATGGCCTATGTGTGGTTGTATTGCACAGAAAATGCAGGTCCTATGCATGAGAATAAATGAAAAATTATTCCTGCTTATGCTATGTCTCTTCTTTAAAGAAAGTAGCAAGAAAGAGAAGTTTTCTGAGTCGGAATAAGGTTTAGGCAACAGAGGCGTCTTCTGAGTCTTTCATTTTGTACCCATCTTATAAAATTACTTCTGCTAAGTTTTGTACCTTTGTGATCAATTAGAGGTACAGGAGGCTAGGCAGCACACTGCACGTTTTAGCTTTCAGTAGAAGCAACTTTGAAATGGTTAAGCAGTAAATGGTGTTAAACTTCTGTATGAAAGTTGTCCTATCTAAAATTCATTGTCCTATCTAAAATTGATGTTGTCCTAGCTAAAGTTGATATCCTTCACTGGCCGTAATCGTTTCTCTTGCTTATGCTTGTATGGCCACGTGTTTTATTTTGAAAGGGAGAAAGTATGTCTAATAGAGGGAAACATTCCCTGACACTGATCTTCCTCCTCCCAAACTTGATGGAGGCTACAGCTGCAGTTTGCCTGGGACGCTGCAACTGAAGCAGTATAAGAGTCTCTTCTTGAGTTAGAGTCCTGTCCTAAATGTGATACGAGTGTTTTTGAAGCATGTTGCACACCCATTCTTGGAGTGCTCATAGCCAAGTACAAACCTGCTACAAGCACTGCTCTGGGAAAGATTTTAGTGATCTCCAAACACCTTCTGCCACCATTTTCTCTCCCAGCTGCATCATTTAAAGAAAAACATTGAATAGTCCTTTGTAGAGAATTTGACCTCTACGTTTTGAGGCATGAAGAGTATAATAGACAATTCAGAAATACTTATTTAACGTGGCCTAGAAAAGGCAAAGGCAAAGTTATGTAAGAAACAGCTGAGTTTATCAAAACACAGGAAGCGGTGTTGGGAGAACCTACGTTATATAAACTAGTTTTCACACCCGTTTGTGTTTTTTTGAATTTCCTCCATAATTTCCGATGAATTTCCTGTTGATGACCTGTGACCTAGTTTCAGAAGATGAACTTCTGACCATCCGTGATAATGTTTTAAACACCATAAGTTGGACTGTTGATCTTACAACCGAATAAAGATGAGGTACTGAATTTCATTGGGGTACTTAACTTTGCCTGTTAAATTTCCATAGCATTTTAGAGCAGAGTATCAATCTTCATTTTCATAGCATATTCTAAATTCTGCTCCCCTGGGAGTTTACATTCTTGGATAATACAGGGACCTGGTTTTACTGCTCATAAGCCTTTATCTAAATATTTGTTTTAAACAGGATGAAACGGAAATATTACAAGGTTTTCTTGAGATCTATGTGTAAATGCTGCATGGCTGTCTGGGTGGGTAAAGGGAACAAAAACTTCAGAGGAAAAGGTTTACTGGCTCTAACGTTAGATTTGAAATAGCTGCAACACCCAGGTGCAAACCAAGTGTGCCAGCAGAACGTCTCCCTTGAAAGCTGGAGTGCGGATAACACTGGCTGTGGGAGGTTCCTCAAGGCCCGAATGGGCCTTTGGCCTCTTGGGGTACCTTCAAGGCTGGTTTGCTAGTGCAGATGGGCGAACAAAGGCGGCAGCAGCATGGCTTGCTCCTGGCACGCAGCCTGGCTTTGCTGCTGCTTGCCTGCTTGCTGGCGGGAGTTACAGAGGGAAAATCCCCCCCCCTTTACTGTGGTCCCACCTTGGGAGTGACAGAGGAGCAAAAGCAGGACAAAAAGTTAAGCCTTAGCGTGACCAAATGCTTCTGCCTAATTTCAAGTCTTATCTTTCTGTAAAGATCATTAAAATAGTTGTACAYGGGCAAAATAGGCTAACCAAACAAAGAACAGCACAACATTAATTTTGTTAATGTAGTTTTTAGGGTTTTTTGGCTGAAATTTGCACAAGCAAATCAGCCTGGTAGTGACAAAAGCTCAAAAGGTATCCGTCTGAATGTTTTAAGGTTTGGCAAAGTTATGAAAGTCATCTTTGGGGAATATTTATGRGTTTGTAATACATTCCTAGGTCTTGCCTGTAGGCTCCACTATCACTGTGAGTGGATGTAGTTAGTTTCTCTTTCTCTAAATAAAAATTTACGTTTGTACATGTTGCATTGGTTTATGGTGGAAATGATGAAAAATCCTAACGGACATTACAGTAATAGAGTACTACACAGAAAAAGAAAAGGGATGAGGTGTAGGGAGGTGGTATACGGGCACATCCATAAGCAGTAGGATCGTTGTGAGGCAGCATTGCCAGACCATGGCTTAGTGAAGTTGCTGGGGTTTCTGCATGGGACAGCAGTCCTTCTGTAGGCATTGAATTTCAGGAGTGAAATCTTGAAATCATGTTTGTATGGGATCTCCGGATAAGAACTTATCTGGTTGGAGTATTTTTCACAACAAAGAGAAGCAAAAAATATTTTTCTGCATTTTTCTAACCAACTCTAATACTGTCTCAATCGCTCAAGAACTTTTTAGACCTTCTCTAGAAAGAGATGTAACCATTGCTAAATTAAATGTTTTCTAGATGCGTGGGTTTTGTTTGTTTGTTTTGTTTTTTTTTTTACAAAAATCATGGAGTGTTTTTCTTTGAGTCAGTCTTAGGTTCAGTCTATTGAATTACTTTAATTGCAGAAATATGCTCTGGTAACCACAAGTGTAAAATTAAGGTATCTTTTGGAAACCTCACTTTAGAAAAAGCATTCTTAAATAACTCTTTTCACAAGAGTGAAATAGCTGTATAGGATAATGTTTATTTTATAACCATGTACAATAACTTTTCATCATATACATTATCTGTCATATTGCCCTATCCAGCACTGTAAAGCATAGTTTATATAAGTTTACTTACTAAATATTGTATGTTGCAAAACTTGTCTCTGCACCTGTGTGTCAATCGTTATACATCAGAATGCACATTAAGTCTCTCGGGGTCCAGTTCTGTCCTATAATAGCCAAAGTGCACAAGTTTTTCTCTGACTTTTCAAGTAGGAAACCTTAACACATCAGTGCTGTGGCTCTTCCCTTGACCATGTACCCATCTGTCTTGTGCGCATTCTTTTCCTGCTTCAGGGAACGGTAAAGGCTAAGGAGGGAATAGCTCTAACCACTGAGTAATGTTCCCACTTAATTGAAGTCTGCCTTTGAAGAAGGGTCATGGATTGGACAGCTAGAGAAACTGGGGCAGGGTTATCACAAGTCAGGGCAAGTGTGATGGAAATGAACAAAAAGAAGAAACATGGTCAGAATTACACAAATCTATGCCAGCAGGGCCAGTATTTGTGTTCTTGCGTTCTGGCTATCAGAAATGCTTCCCCAGCTCGCCTTTAGATTTTAGTTTAAGTCATTTAGCTCACTGGATCTAAATCAGGACCATAGCTCCTTCGACTGAGCATCTCTAAGCACTTTTCAAAGGCTATTACTTGATACAATTTTTCTGCCTAGCAGTTAATAATCTCCTTTAGTTTTCAGCCCATTGTCTATTGTTCCAAATAGAGTAATATGAATGTGACAATACAGTACTCTCAGCTTTTAATAATTAACCTTTTTTATTTTAACAGTTTTTATTTTGATACATCTTCAAGAAATATACTAAAGTAAAATGTTTTGCTGTAGCATACATTTAGAGTTAAATAATAAAAATGGAAGTTTAAAAGTTGAGGAAAAAAGTCTTATCTTGTTGCATCATTGTAGTTCATTCACAGGTTAATGGGACAGTTGGATAGGATGGCAATGCTAAATATTCCAAGCAATTACAAGCAATGCTAAAGCACACAAAAAATGATGTTGTCTGTTGGATTTTACTTGTGGGTTGGTGTCAGTCCAAGGTCTGTAAATACTAAGTGTGAGACTAATACAAGTGTCTGGCAATGCACCTGCCCCTGGGAGCTGTCATTTATCACTGGTAACAAGTTCACTTCAAACCCAGCTCTTACAGACCACAGCATTTGACCTGAGTATTGTGTCCCTAAATGAATGTGTGTATGTGATTGCTATGGATAACATTAGGAGGGCTATGTTGTCATGGGGACCAGTGAAAGGAGAAAAAAAAAACCCTGAAACCTCGGTAGTATGCATTGTCATGTAATGGCAGTTTTTGGAGCAAGGTGCAAGATTTGGAAGGAGTGTTGATAGGACGAGGAGGCTGGCTAGCTAGAGGGATTAGACAGGAACAACAGTGTGGAAAAACAAGATGTTGCTTTAGGGAAATGCACAATCCAAAGGTGGGAATTGTGCGATGACATACCAAGGAAATATTCCTTTCTTATCATAAATAAGGACCTAAGAGTGGTTGTGCCAGTTAAGACCAAGGTCCATCTTGCCCACTATCCTGTGTCCAGCTGTGACCATAAACCAGTGCCTGGGGAAGAGGAAGAAGGCGGCAAGTGCCTGTGATACTTCCCTGAGTGCTTTCCAGCCTCCAACTGTTTTCAGACAAGACAGTTTGTCTGTTTAGTAATCCTCAATAGTTTTCTCTTCCAAATATGTTCTGTGATACATGTGGGGGTATTATGAGCATAACAAATGCTCACCTTGTACAGTAGGAAGCTGCCCTGAGGTAGCCTTGAGTTGCGTACATTATCAGTGCTATACTTGCATTAGGTCTCATCCAGTCCTGTTTTACAGTATTTCTSACAAGTAGGGAACATGTGCAAATATGAAGAAGGTTTTGAAGCTCTCTGTATTTTTTTGGTGACTGAAGAGCCTTAGATTGGCTGCTGGGTCAGGAGGTAAAATCAGTCCCCTCTCCCTAGATATTATACATACAAATTCCAGACTCCTGTAACTGGAATATTAATGGTATTTAAATCATCATGCATTCTCTATTTACATAAGATAAGTTGGGAGGTCCTGAAAGGAGCATTTATTTTGTGTGATTCCTTTCCACTTATTCATTCTTTTAGTTAGTTTTGTTCCCTTAGTTCCTCCCTTTCCTTCCCCTCTGAGTCCTGGGCATCACGAGTTGTCTCATCCTGGAGATGACACATGCCTGGATGAGAGACTTGCATTTAAGCAGAAGTTTCCTGTGTTACCAACTCCTGACGTTCCAAGAATGTCAACTCTTGATTCATGTTGCTTGCAGAACCTGGTGCCAAGACATTACTAGTTTCCAAGTCTTCCACTTATTAATCAGGCAAAACTACTGTTTCAAGACAGAGTTGTCCAAGGAAAATACCACAGAACTGGACCCTAATGCTTCATAACTTTAAGGTACCTACCTTCCTTATTTTGAAGGTGTTGGCTGTCTCACAAGACTAATCTTGGGAGAGAAGTAACTGTTCAGCTAATAGCCAAAGGCTATCGCTTTCCAGTGTGGTTTTCTGAGGTTGTGATGTGGTAGGTGTCTCAGTAAAGTGCTGATTTTCACAGAAGCTGAATGTTCAACATCTATGAAGGCTGGGCCGTTGAGCTGTGCAGGCTTTGAAATCCACATGTTGGATAGTAATAGTGGTTTTGCATATGGGCCTTAACTGATTCATGTGATTTGCACACAGGCTGCTCTTGCAAATGGTAACAGAGCATAGAGCTGAATACCTGTCTGATTGCATCCCTTTATAAAGTAGATACATCAAGCTTATGTTCCTGTCCCCCATCAGTTCATAGACCAGCATCATAGAAATGTGCTTTCTGAAATAGATTTCAGGTGTATAGTGTTAATGTGGTTGGAGGCAACTATCGCAGAGTAAGCCTGCTGTATGCATGCTATGGGTCCAGTGCTGCCCAGTAATGCCAGATGTGCTGTGGGGCACAGGGGTCCTGCACACCCCGAAGGGCCACTGTGTGCATGTTCAGTAAATCTAGCATTCATGGGAATCATCCTTTTGCTGCGGAGGCTGAGGAGCAAATGTGGTGCTTAGTTGTGCTGGTGGGCCGCGTCCACCTGAAGATGCAACTGTTTCCTCCTCCTGTTACTTCCCCTTGTACCCTTTCCTGCCTACAAAACTGCAACGTTTTTTCTGCTTCCCTCAGGTATCCAAGGAGCTTACATGGAAAGCAGGTACTCCTGGCCATGCCTGCTGTTCGCTTCTCAATCTTGCGTACCAAGACAACATTTGTGGGGAAATGTAATCAGAAACCTGCAGGCTGACTTCACTGCATAGTAAAAGATTTGTAACTGGTAAAAATGCAAAGGGCAAATGCTAGAAAGCAAAAGGTGCTCTTTAATCTCACTTTACAAACCACGTAAAGATTGTATGCTTGTGTGTGCACATATATGTATCTATATATATTCACGCATAACTGTATTTTAGAGGTTATATAACATTTTAGCTTATATTTACATCCTTTTAACTGCTGCTCTTTGGTCTTCACCTTTCTTAAGTTCTTATACTCTGCTTGTTACTGTAGCATCTGAGCATGTCTCTTTCATGTATTGTAAGTGGGAAGGCTAAATTGTGTACCAATGGGAGTTTATTTTGTTTATGCTTGTGTATGTTAGCAGGTGTTTAATTTAGATGTGCTTGCTGTTAGTAATTATAACTGATGTTGTAGACATATTTTCCTAGCAAGACTCTGAAACATAAACGTTGTTTGAAAAAATAAAGCAAACAGTATGAAACGCATACAGGATGTGACACAGTAAAAAAGATTTAAAAAAAAAAGTAGTGAAATTTTAGGAAAAGAATGTAGTTAAATATTAAGAATTCACTCTCAGCAGTCTTAGAATTTGCCACTGCTTGTTTGTGTGTAGAAGTGTTGCTAACCACCATTGTACCATTTAGGTTCCCATGTGAGATTGGGTTCTGTCCACTCCAGTCTGCAGTCTAATCTCTAACTCTTTCCAGCGTGTACTTAATTAGAACAAACTGAGTAACTCCCAAGTAGATGATTTTAGAGTTGGAAGCTACTCTTACATAAAAGTTTTGGCATTCTGAATTCTAGTGCACAATAAGAACATATCAAATTTTCTCTAAAAGTAACTTTTCTGTTATGAACTCTGGAAAAAAGCATGTATTTTTAATCTGTAGATAGGGAAAGTGAATTGCAAATTCAGCAGCTCACCTAGAAGTGACAGCACAAGGTCAAATGCTAAATGTTTAATTTGGCTTCCTTTATTGTAGAGTCATTGCAAATGACCTGAGAGACCACGGGGTCTGGTTCCTCCTTATAGACCAGTGCAATTCTGTTGATTTTAAGAGTTGTTCTTATTTTATTCTAGAATAAGAGCAAAACCAAGTCTTTGAGTCCATTGCTGACAAGAGTAGAGCAAAAGCAAGGTCTTTGAGTCCACTGCCGGCCAAAGTAGAATACTTTCTCTAGAGAGAGACAGGTAACAAACTTAGACTTCACTTGATCACAGTCAAAGTGTCAGGGAATATCAAGGATCATTTGCAGTATGAAAATCGGCACTCTTCAGTCCTCTTTCATTACTGGTGTTGGTTTATTCCTCATTCTCCTTTATTTAAAGGAGAATATTCACGCTCATGTAGAGTAATACCATGTCTTTGCAGTAGTGTCATTGAAATGAATGACATTACTGCTGCAAAAGCAGTGGGTTCAGTCAGCTCCTGCATGTGAGTGTAAGCCAGTGATCTCCCTGTTTGCACAGGGAGTGAGAGGAGACCGAGAGCCTTGGTGCTCACGTGGAGGGGAAGAAGGGGAGCTTGGGCCACTTGCATCAAAAGCATGTAGGGGAGGGAAGGGAAAGAGCAGCAGTTTAAAGTGAATACTGCTAAGTATTCTTTTTAGGCAATTATAAAATCAGGGTAAAGTGGCACATTTTGTGGTAAGATGCCATGCCTTGCTAAAATGTGCCACAGTGCGAGATCATACAGGGTTTACCTTTCTCTCCTATGATGCTGAGGTGTATCTTGCTGTCATTTCAGTATTACAGACTTCCCCCTTGATTTTACTGAATAGTTTTGTGGGGGGTTTGGACCAGAGGTGGATATGTAACTGAAGCAAGAGTACTTCTAGATTTGGAAGTGGTCGTTAAAGCCATTGTTCAAAGGGAAATCTCTCCCAGTGGAGACTGCAGGTTTCCCCCCGCCCCCGGTAGTTATTCACAAGTAGCTATTAAAGTGGGTTAAAGGAGCTAAGAGAAAGACAACACTGTCACCTCACTTGTTCTACCATGAAACCAGACCAAAAAGAAAAGTTTACAAACAAGTCTCCAAGAAATACATGGAAGCCCTAATTTCAGACTGTTTTATTTGCTTAATAATTAGATTATGGAAAAAACTGCTATATTATGTTAAATGCAAACCATTTTATTACAAGCAAAAAGTTTGTTTTATTAATCCCAATTTCAGAGCTCTTTAGGAACAAATTATTTAAGATTTTCTCCCCTGCTTTTTCAGAAGGGATGAGCTGACTAACTCATGGAACTCTAGGCTATACTCCGCATTGCAAAGTGTAACTGCACAATTGATACTTTGGGGGTAGTATAATTTATTTAATTCTGCATCAAGGGGATGTGTTCTGTATCAAAGGAATGTATCACAAATAAAAATGGAACATTCAGCAGAATTTCACAACACTGAAATGAAATATATGAAGTGCAGTGTTAGCAAAAGTATATATATAAAACGTACTAAGGTATTACATTGAGCAATTATACTTCTCTTATCTCAAACACTTATCTCTAGCTAAAGCCAGGTGTCTTAGGTTTAAATTGCTCAGTATTTTTGAAGTCCGTGTTGTAATGAAATATGCTAAGGAGCTGGTTTTTCTGTGTGAGAGTTTTGGGGTTTTTTTTTTACCTGAGTACTTCTATCTTGGAAGATTGAATGCACAAAAGTGATATGGTCAGAAGGAAAAGGCCAAAGCTTAATGAGTTTAATTGCAAAGAGCTGATGCTCATATCTGCATTTATACCTTCTCTCCAGCATTTGTGTCTCAACTTAGCCAATCTTGGAGCTCTTTTTTGTAGGAATATAATTAATATGAGTTGTTGTTGTTGGGGCCTTACATTGCTTGTCCTCACTTTCATGATTACAGAGGACAACATTGTCTCTTGTTTACAATGATTTCTCCATTGTGATTGCAGCTATAGTTTGTGTGGAGCAATGACAGGGAATAAACTAATATTGGATGTATAGGTTTTTTTAGGACAGTTTATCAGACAAGACCAGCTCTTCATTGGACTGTGGCTCTCCATAGAGCACGTGCCATAGTGTGGGTACCTTGGAAACAACGCAGTCCAGCTTTGGAGGCCAAAGCTGGGAAGCAGTTTCAGATGGTTCTCAAAGCATGAACTATAAGGAACAAGTGAAGATTTTTTTTTTTATGGTCTTAACTACAAGCGCACATGCATCTAAATGGTTTCTTTTTTATTTCAAATCCAGCACTCCTGAAATTCCTGAGCTTCCCATCTTGACTTACTGAAGGTTGGCCTTTTTCCTTCTATTCCTCTCACCTATTCCTTTTTTTCTTCCCTTTCACTCCCCACATTGCATTTGGGAATAAACAGAAGGATAAGTGTCAGAATTCTGAAATTTTATTTCATATTAGAACCAGTGAAGCCAAGAAGCAAATACTTCTTTATGGCCAAAGAGACAAGGAACCTGGCAGTTTGGTGGCATTTAAGTGCTTGTGCTGGTCCATAGCTTGTAAACGCCATCTGACATCCTGTGTCTGGCAGTACTTTAACAGCTTCCATGACATGATTTTTATTACTCCTCTAGCCTTGCCTCTCCAGACATTGGTCAAGTAGATCTCAGGTCCAATATGATATTTTAGAAATTTTCATCATGCCCCTGGTTCTTGAGAGAAATGACTTAACAGCAGTTTTGGAGAGAGCAACAAGTCTGTGCCTGGAAATAACTGAGTTGTGGCACTTAAAGGAGCAGCTAGGCAAGTGAGAGTGGAGAAGTAGCTCAGGAACCCTGAGGCCAGAAGTACTGCAGATGCAGGGAATCTATGAACTGTGTTTTTGTAGGGTTTATAGCCTTTCTCCTAGAAATGTCACTGATGAAACTTTTTCATCCTGGATAAACAAGTTACATTTTGAAGGTTCTGTCACCAAGAAAGACTGTGGATTTTTTTTTTTTTTTTGGGTTGGTTGGTTGGGGGGTTTTGTGTGTGTGTGTGGGTTTTTTTTGTTTTTTTTTTTAAAATACTTTGTTGATATCTATGATCTCTTTTAAAACCTTTTCAAACACCTCAGGACCATCAGTGTCCTCACAGTGAATTGTTCCATTCTGAGTTATTTCCAAAATAAAGCTTTTAACCATCTTTTCAAAATTCTCCTCATACTTTTTGAYATTTCACAGTTCGAACTTCCTACAACTGCAGAGGAAGCTATTTGAAATTCCAGCCAAAGTGCACAGGAAGAGGTAAAGACATTTACTTTCAGTCTGAGCTCTCAAAACCAGCACGTCTGTATTACCTCTGGTTCTTTCAGATACAAGTCCATCTGTGCTACAGTAAGACATTTTTGCTCCTGGCAAATATTCCTCCCTAGGAATACAGCTTCCTACCTTTACTCCACCCTCGCATCTTCTGGGCACTCTGCCTCTGACTTGTGATCCTGCTTTCTGGAAAGGTCACTCTACCCTTACCACAGCTTTATTTTCTACTATCATGTCATGTAGGCAGAGCTTGAAGTTTCTGAAGATTTCAGAGAGCAAGACCAAGCTTCTTTTACAAGCTCTGACTAATCAATGTTAAGCAAGGTATCAATACCTACTGAAAATGGGGGTACAGGTGATTGCACTTCATGTTACTTACTGTTAAAATACTATAACTAGAAGGAAGACTTTTTTTTTTCTACGTGGTGCAGATACATGTGGTATATGTATTGTCTCTGTATAGATACCTTTACATGTTTCAACATATAGTGGTAGTGCCCTCTCTTCTAGTCAGAACATTTCACTGGAAACTATATAGGGCTTTCAGGCTAAGCTTAATGTAAATGAGAGATTCTTATCAATAATGATGCACCAGGAAGTCTTAGAAAATTGAGTGCATTTTGACTTTCTTTTGCTACCTTTTTATTAAAAACCAACTTAATCTAATTTTAAATTTAACATTAAAATTAAACTTTAAACAATTTAAAAACTAGCTTAATATAAATATTGTACATTGATCATTGGCACAGCCTATTCTGTTATTTGTGATAAGTTGTTTTGTTTTGTTGTTTTAACTGATCTGTAGCATTTATGCTGGGGGGGAAATAATGTACTCATCTGTTATTTTTTTGCACAAGTAATGTGATGTATTGGTTTCCGATATGACAGTGATATTTTGAAGTAACAGTTTAAAAAAACATTTACAGGCAAATATGTATTTGTTGTGTAAAGAGCACTAGGTGACAACTGTAGAAGAATATTCTTGAATTTGTTTACCTAATTTTATACAGTAGATAGCAAAGTAACTTTATCCGAGAAATCTAAATTCATGTTTAAATGAGCTGGGATACTACCTTTTCCCCTTTCCTAAGTCATTCATTAAAAAGAAGGAAAAGAAAAAAGAAGCTAAGGCTGAAATACTGTCCTTCAATCTATTCATTCTTCTGTGCTTAAAAAAAAAAAAGTTTTTTTTTTTTAAGATCATGTGGTTCACTTATGTTGCAGTATGTAGTTTCAATGGCAAGAATACTTGTTCTAATTCAGAGCATTCAGGATTTTTGAAGGAGTTTAGTCAGACTTTTATATTTGAACTAAAATAAATAGGCATATGGCAAATAGAAGAACATATAATCACTCTACTGCCTTGAAATTCTAATGAGGCCAAGAATTTCAAAATAGGAGCCTATAGTGAGGCTTGTGAACACAATAGGAACAGCTGGTGCTCAGCACTTTTGAAAATCAGGTCACTTTATTCTTGGTTGAAATGCGCAAAATGGGTCATATGGGCACAGGCTTAAGACAGAAGCTAAGCATGAGGCTGTTTGTAACCAAGTTGTCCACATTTGCAGAACTAGTTGGTTAAAATGATTCTGTTAAACAAGGAAACAATGCCATAGATCTGGATTTCCCCAACTTTTGGAAGCATAGCTCCCACCAGGAAAATAAATCACGGGCATATATTATCAAAGAGCTCATCCTAGGGATGCATCATCCATATTTTCCACAGTCACCCCTCCCTCTTGTGCCTTTCAGGGCATCCTTCAAATAACCTACTTTAGGAAACACTGCTCTATTGTACAGTCCTTGGGAATGCTACTGCTCCATCAGTCTCAACCCTGAGACTTCCCTGATCCTGCCCTATTGCCAGCAAAGCAAATAAACAAAGCCCAAAGATGCACAAAACCCATAATGTCATCAGCAAAATCTAAGGATGCATTAGGAAAGATAACCAAAACCCAACTTTGTTATTTACTGTTAAATTTTCATTAAAATATACTGCTCAAAAATATACATAAGTGATAGCATTAAGGCCCTCATTCTGCATATTTGCTTAATTGTACTGCTGTTGGTAATGCATCCAAGGTAATGGTGTGAGTCACAGGATACATGTACGTCAGAGTTTGCAAATTTGAGACCTGACATTGATCACTGCTGAGTATTGCATGACATGCATTAGAAGTTTAGCATGAAAACTGATGCACATTTTCTATGAGTATACAGGTCTCAGATTCCAGAGTCTCTGCCTCCAGTGACCCCAGCTAGTTTGTACAAACTTGCATCTGATTCAACATTTACATACTGTAGTGTCAAAATGATAGGAAAATTCAGGTTGGATGGGACCTCAAGAGGCCATATAGCCCAGTCTCCTGCACATATGAATACAAGCCATTCTTCTCAAGTGGAATTGAATGTTTGTGCACAAACATAACACTTTTAAAAGTTAGGGAACAATACATGCAAATCACACTGGCCTGAAGTAAAAGCTTGTGTTAATATAAACTGCCCCTCTGCTTCAGAGACCACCCATTTTTGTCATTAATGACCTTATCTAGAAGTGTATTTTATTAATCTAGGCCAGTCTTAGTCATTTCTTGCTTTAATTCCAAAAAAACTATTTTTATGTTGATTACACAATACTTCTGTATTTTTGTACTTGTTCTTTTGTAGAGTTTTGTGTCCAGTTTGTGGAATAACCTGAGAGAATAAGTAGTGACATTATTGGGAATAAACAAAGCAGAAGGGGAAAAAAAGCTGCTCACAAATCCTTTCTAGTTTGCCTCCTGATGTGGACCTGAAATTGAGTTAGCCAGGGCTGTATATCATAACTAGTACCAGACTTCAGATGTGCTCAAAAGAATGGTTCTCATTATTTTATTACTATCGTAAATTTAATTTACTGAAGTATGCTTGGTGATTTGCCTTCATATATGTTGTTAGTGAGATAATTCAGCCTTCTAAATCAAACTTATATTTTGGCTAGTTTTTAACAAGATCTGTCACAAAGAGCATGGAGGAAGAAGAGAAAGTGGTGATAGCAGCAGGGCAATGAATTCCCAGCTGAAAAGGTAGAACATAAGAAGGCAACTCACTGGTTGGCAAAGCGAAGCTGAGGCTGGGCTGGGATATCAGCACACATTGCCACCAAATACCATGTTGCTTGTACAAGATGTTTGTTATATGTTTGGTATTGAAAGATGTCTCGCTTCCATCAAAGAACTTCTCATTGAACTATTTGTATGATGTGAAAAGTGTGTTCAATGGCAATGAAGTAGTTAATATTAAGAAACATAACTGGTTTGCTTTTTCTCTTTGCTTCAAGATCTTGGATACCTTTCAGCAGTTAGAAGTCCTATCTTGTGATTCCACGTGGCTTTACTACTTTCAGTTTCACTGGTAGAGCACTTCAGAAGTGAAGCATAAGATTCCCACATTGTCTTTCTGTTTCCGAGGTTTGCCTTGGATGAATTGCTCTACTGAAGAGTGATTAATCAGTAGCTGGGAGATGGAGCAAGGGTGGCTGGCATACCAGACAGAAGCAAAATTGTCTGCTGGATGTCCAGATGAATGGACTATGTCTGGAGGAGCAATGGTGGTGTCTGTCTTGTTTGCGTGTCTTCAATTGTTTCTCCCTTTCGACTTCATCCCAAGTTTTAATAGATGGTTTACAGGTCGCAAGAGACTACCTCTGGCTTTTTCAGTCACTGTAATTGATTTTTGCTTAGTAAAAGAGATATTTAAAGGGAAACAGTAATATTTACTAGTCACTCCACAGCTCATTTTGCATTTCATTTCATCCTTAGTTCAAACTGTTGCTGGAATAATAAATATAACATGTTTTAGTTATCTCTCTAGGATTTCACATGTGGTTATTTCTATGCTTGCAGGAATTGCACGCTAAAGAAAGCGGGTACAATGTGGGTCTCATTTAGAAAAGAACTGTTTCTAACATCCCTGTAGTATCTTTTACATGATGATGTTTTTCTTTCTTACTTAAGGCTGGAAGCTTTGTGAATGTGTTGTATGGATAAAACTATTTGTGTGTCCTATAATAGTGTAGCAGTGGTCTTGGAACTTTGTATTAAGTTGCAAATTTCCCTTGAAGTGGGTAGTTTTCTTTTCAACTGTGTGCACAGTCAACACTTGAAAGCAACCCTCAGTCAAAGTATAAATATCAATACAGTTAGAATGCAAAACAGTTCTAGTTGCACTTTAAATACAGTCTTTGAGAACACCTAGACTGGTTGTGGCCCCTCAATTTGAAGCAAGATGAATAGAGTGGCAGGTAAAAGCCCTTAAGCCTGGGGGAAAACTTGCCTCAGTGCAGATACTGCAGAAAGCAACCTTAGGGATGCCTTTTGAGGACCATGCACAAGCCCTAAGTAGGGAGACTATTGGAAAAAGAGAATGTGTTCCTGGATAGGACTTCTGCATGCTGTGCAGCTTTGGGGAGACAGCTGTAACCAAATCCTACTTGAGAGACCACAGAGCAGGTCATGGTGGGGTGAGCCAAAGGGGATTCAAAGTCACCTTTGCTAGGCTTGGGCACCTCTGTGTAGGCAGCAAAGAGAGAAAACCAAAGCATAGCCTAACATGCCAGAAGTCTCTGCTGCAGCATGAAACCCTGCAAACATTGAAGCAAAGTCTACTGGTTTTTAAATTTGGACATTTTAAACAGAAAACAAACAACCCCTTTCCTCCAACCCAAACTTAAGGCAGTTTTGCTTCCTTGGCTGTGTAATGGATCTAATGTCTTCCCCTGAGAAATGCAGTATTGCAACTTGCCATGCTTAGCATTGGATGCTTTGTCAAACCTCTTTATTTAAATAACGTTCAGGGCCTAATTAACTTTTATCTGCAGATATTCTAGTATTAGCTATCATAAGAAATGACACTGAACAGTTTACCTGTGCTAAAGTCTTTCTCGCCTTCTCAGAACCTCCCCCCAAACGTTTATGCTGTCTATAGAAAAAAAGCTTATTCAACAAGCATGCATGTGTTGTCATGTGTATGTATTATATATCACGCATACAGAGACACGTCTTTCCATTTCTGATTGAGCACTTGCTGTTTTTTTTTTTTATTATTATTCTGTGGGGKTTTTTTTGTTCTTTATCAGTTAGTTTAGTTTAACATTGTTTTAGTAAATTTTTTTTCTTTTGAGCTCCATAGTACTGGACACTTGTCTGCATCTGCTTTGTTAGATTTCATAGTGTTTTTTGATTTTTAAGTGAAAGCTGTGGGAGCATGTATAGATTCTTTGTCATCCATATGAGCACATTATGCAGACTTACTTTATTCTATCTCTCTGAGTCTTGCTTTAAATATTTACTGTCTGTCTTTTGCTCTTTGTGCTATGGGATAGATCACATGTGACATTCCTTTTTTGGCTGTGTGGATAGATGACTCCCAAACCTTCAGAGACCTTTCATCATTTCCCCATGAACACTGTCAATGTGAATATATATTTTTACAAGGATTTACAATGCTTCCTCTTTCTTTGAGCAAAATTCAATTGATATATTCTTGGACATCAAGTACAATGTTTTGTTGATACCTTTACAACAATTTTCATTCTTATTTCACTGAAGTAGTACATTAACACTCTTTTCCCCAAGGATAATACTGAAATCTTCAAATATTGACCAGATATTCATTTTGTCTCAGTCTTTTTTAGAGGGTATTTTGGCCAACAAACTCAAGCTTTTATTCTGTTAAAGAACTTCTTGCAATAACTTGTAGGTATCCATCACAATGTAAAGATTGTATTTGTGTTTTAGTTAGAGAAGATAGTCTCCATCTTCTTGTACCAGTTGCTCAAAGTTGTTTGGTTTTTGAGGGAAATGATGTGGAGAGAAGAACTTGGAGACAATTTCTAATAACCAATAATGATGGTGAAATTTTGGTTTAGTCTGACCTCTGCTGGGTAGGTCTTCGACTTGATCCTTCTTTTGCATCCCAGACAACCCAGCCCAGCTCCCTCTGTCTTTCTATTGACTATGGCCTGCCCATGACCAGAAATTCAGAGCTTGGCTCTGTATTCACCAAACTTCACATGCACAGTGTGCAGCAGAAGACAAGATGCTCATTATTTATTTGTACTGCAGTTGTGCCTAAGGAGTACCTATTGTGCTAAGCACAGAAAATAGCAGATAGCAACTGCCTTGAAGACTTAGGATCTAAACAAAAAATGTACTTAAAGGGTAAGAGAAGGAGATGCAAAATATATGCAGAATGAAACATTCTGTTGCATTTTATGCTGCCAGTAGATTCTGTTAGTGAAATAATAGTGCAGCAAAGAAGATGAATCCAGAATATTCAATGTAGTTTAAAAGGGAGATCTTACTTTGGAATTTGGGGTATATGGCCCTCTGGGAGTTTTATTCCCTTTTTGCAACAGAGCTATTATCTGTCCTATCTTTGTAGTTTTGTGTAAAACAGATGCATTAAAAACAACCCCCACAAACTATACACAAAGTGTATTGATTTTTGTTTAAAAAAATCAACAAGAAAAAGAGAAGTGATTCTTAATGTTCTGTCATTCAGTCCTTGTCCACTGATGAGAACCTACTTGTGTGTGTTTGTATCTATGTATATAAATGGAGAAGAATCTTAGTAAGAAAGAGATAGCCCCTCCATTCTGAAGTGAACAATCCTGTTAGTAGCAAGGATGTAATACATTTTTTAGCATTTAGGTCACCTTTTCTCACTCTAGCAGTTTAATGCTAATCTGTCTGCATTTTCCTAAGACATTGGGAAGGCTAAAGGCAAAATTGAGAATTGCCTGCCTGCCTCCAAATCACTTTGGCTACCAAAGTAGCCAGAAATGTCTCATCACAATGGCCTGTGAAGCTGTACACAATGTCTGCAAGGCTAGATTCAGTGATGTTTGCCTGGGGGCCTCTCAAGACAATGCGGGTTTACAGGCTTGGTACCTGTCATCACTGAGGCTGGGGAAAGGTAAAAAATGGAAATGTAGGGTACCATATTCTTGCATGTCAGCTTGACTTGACTAAGCAGTGCAGCAAGGGAAATGGCGTGCATATGCTGTTGTGGCACACGTTCAATATGGATCACTGTGCTAAATGATACTGTTTTTATGGGATTTTAAAGAACTTTGAGATCTCATGAAAAGCTGTGACTGTAACTTCTGATCTTTTCCTTCTTTTCTAAGTACTCACACCCGTAGACTGTGAAGCTCTAACCCAATTTGTTAACAAGCAAAAGAGCTGAAAGAAAAAAAACTTAATAAAGCTTTTGAGATTATTCCAGCTGCTTGTACTCAGCTGTATCATATTTAAAATATAAACTGAAGGATCTCCTATTGCATGCGAGAAAAGGGTTTTGCATTTCTAACTGGGCTCATATCCCACGTGTTGGGGATACAGACCCTGAAACTAGTAGGATAGGGTTCGTGGAGCCGAAGTATAATACCTGGTTATCTATTCACAGGAGATTTTATTTGTTGCCTGGTAAGCGAATGTACACCAAGAAATGGAGGGGGCTGGTAACATATTGAGGCAACCACTGGAAAATTAATCTACCCAAGGTCTCATAAACTGTCTTGAGTTTGTTCCTCATGAAGAGTTCTCAGATCATACATGCCTAGACTGGGAGAGATTATGGGTGGATATTAACAGGGTGTTGAGCTAATTGCTGACATAGATCTGCTTCCCCTTCTTTCTTCACTTTGAAACTTAATTATGTCCTGAAAATGGAGAAAGAAAACTAAGAACTTACCCCCCCCCCCCAAAAAAAAAAAAATGTTCTTAGGAATCCATCTTGGATAGCAAGTCACGGGAATAAAATGAGGGAGGTGTTGCCTGGAAGGTATTTGGGCTTTTGTCCTACACTAAGCTCATCCTGTTCCTTGCAGTAGCCTAGATAGAAATCCATCCTCTTTGGTCATCCATCCTCCCATGGTCAGAAATGCTGAGTGGCATTCAAAGGCTGTGGATTCCACTCCTTTCCCAGCGCTGTTTTTCCTCAAGACTGCAATGTAGGCTTATATTCAAATAGATGCTTGGAAAATTTATTCAGGATGCTCAGCCTGTCCTGGGCCAGCCTGGGGCTTCTGCCATGGTCTTTGTACTGTCGCCTCCCCGAGGGCCATCCCATCATGCCTCATGATTTGATTAGTTTGAGAGCGTCCTTTGAAATCACGGTGTTTGTGCTCCTCATATTGGAGGCTCAGCAGGAATCTAGAGTGTCCTTTTGGGTATCTTTCAGTTTGCTGAGGGGGTCCTGCCCTGCTATTTAATAGATCTGGGTTATGCTGTGTAGAAACAAGAGCAGGCCTTGCAGGAATGAAAGGTTAAGGCAGTCTTGTGGTGGGAGTATGTGCTGAGGCTGTGCAAGGGCCTGTTGAGAGCTGGGAAGAGTGCGCTGAGAAGGATGCAGCTCTTGAGCCTTGCCCACCATTGCCTCATGTTGTGGTCAAGTAAAGAGCTCATTAGTTATGTCTGTTTGGTCTGGGTGGCCAACAGGACCATTGTGCTGATATTGTCTGCTTGCTTATAGGTCTCCCATTTATTGTAGACTTCTCTGGTTTTTCTTCAGAGGAAAAGCATTTTCCAGACATTTGTCCCTTCAAATTCCAGAGCTTCATAAAGGATACCATGAATGTCTGTTGGGAACCCCCTCAGTATAGATATATATCCCTCATTTTCTTCTTTAAATCCATTTTTGTCTTCTAGCTTAAATTTTTTAAAATTACATCCATTTCCCTAATGCTTGAGATGGTTGTTCTCTCAGGAATTCAGAAACTGCCAGTTTGCCTCTGTTTTCTTCATAACTCTTTAGATCTCTCTCTTCCCCCCCCCCCTTCATCTTCTATCTCATTCTGAAACAGTATTTCCCCTTTCTCATTATATCATCTATGCTCTTTTGCTTCCTCCCATCAGCCCTCCCCCTGGCCTCCTCGTGCCTCCCCCCCACCCCCCATCCTTTCAAGAATGGTAGTGAACACTTCTAATCACCCTTACTTTTTATCTTCTTTCTGAATCTTAAGCAAACCCTTTCTGATCTCGGTGTGTGTTCTGTAGCAGAACATGCCAGGATTAGGACAGGGTGAGGCTGAAAGCAAAATCACTGAACCAGCAATCGAGACCTCTTGAAAGCACAAAGTTAACTTTGTGATTCATTATCTTCTTATGAGAGCTAGAAAGTTCCTTCTGTATTTGTAAGTTTAAAATGCTTGCATTTTGAATGAGCCCAGGAAGTTTATTTGAAGAGGTAAGGTACTGAAAAGAGAGTTTTAAGTGCCTTGTCGAGTACGTTTAGATCAATGTTTTGGGGCTGGCTTTTGTCACATCAAAACATTTAAATAGTTTTTTGTCTTTTAATTTTTAACAGGGTGCAGGGGGAGTAGTCAGAGAATCAGGATAAGGGCTTTAACAAATGAAAATAGTTTGTGTGAATAACTCCATGAGCAGCTTCTCTCATTCAAGTATAATTATGAACACGTTTTAAATTATTTTCACCCATGCAGTTTTGTGGACATCCTTTCTGTTTGTAAATAGAAGGCAGCACAAAATTAACTCTCAAGGTGAGGGATCCTCTTCTGAAGAGACTGCATGGCTTCAACCATGGAATTCCTGAGAGCTCATCATTTTAATTTTTTAAGTATTCAGAATCTGCCTAGATTTTTGTGACACCATGCTGCCAGGTGTGAGGTTCAGGAAGATAAAGTAGAAGCTCAGAATGAAGTTTCTGGCTAAAATCCTTTAATTTTCTGCCTCTTAAAGTTTAGCTGCATCTTAGTTTAACTGCACTTTCAAAAAGTTGGTGCTACTTTAAAATGGGTGTTTTATTTTATTCAACTAATAGTTGGTTAATAAATAGCCCTAACTGTTACAAGAGCACATCCAATACAACAAAGGCATGGGGACATTCCCTACGGTGTGTCTTCCTCATCTTGTGAGGCACTATATATCATTAGTTTCCTTTGAAATCAGCTGGTATTAGGTGATCCTCATCTTTGTGAGGGACAGTAAGAAAGTCATAGGACTTTTTTATTTGCATGTGAGTAATAGATAATAAATAGTAAACAATGCTAGTAAGGATCTGCACTCCAATGTGAGAGACAATAGAAAGACAGATAATCAGTATTCTTGCCAACAGAGGTCACAAAGGCAGGCATATAGTGAGAAACAAATACCTAAATAGTATGTCCAGATTTCAAGAATGTGTCCACCAGTTAGATCCTCTTTTCACAGTGCTTATTTATTATTACTGTTTTATGCATTCACTAGCAGCAGAAAAATGACAGCCATTCATGGGCTTTAAGAATCTTGTTGGACTTAAGGTAAGTGCATAGCAGATTTTTAAGCAGTCTTGGAGTTTTACCATGCAGCAACCAAAACTCAGTTTTTCAGGATATTTTTGTATGCATTAGAAATTGGCAGCATGGAATATTTTCTTAGTATGACTTGTTTACTTATAGAAACATTACCCTCTCTAATGCCTTAAACATCGAGGTAGGAACAAACTGAGGGCTGCCAGGTCCCTTCTACAGAAATGCTTGGTTAGATACTCCAGATCTTATTCCCAGGAGCAAGGTTTCTGCTCCTGAGAGTCCTGCCTCACTTACGCAAATTGCTTAATCCACAGCCTTGTACCAGATCCCAGCCTGACCTGAAAAGCCCTGCTAGCTCTACATTCTTCCAGTGGGATCATGTTCTTCCAGCAGCAAGCCTGGGCTGTTAAGCCTTAGGATGCCCCTCTGAGCTGACAGGCAATTCGTGAGGTGGGGAAGATGAAATCATGTTCCAGACGATATTACCATTCCAGTTCCTTTGCTCAGGGCTTCTCTTTATCAATTTAGAGTCAAGATTTGAAATTAAAATAAACATTTCCAAAGCAGTCCTGCTGCCCCTCAGGCATTTGTCTTAACGCTGCTCCTTTGTAGCCTGTCTTCCAGGTATTCAGATGCCTCTTCAGCTAGTGCCTTTCCCACAGCTGTMTTCTGGTAGGGAACTGGATTTGAAGAAATAGGCTTTTTGGGTCTTAGAGGCCAATCGCTTGTTGCTGCAGGTGAATGAGTATTACATCCTTTTTCAAAAATGGCTCTTGATCCATTTTAAAAATTGGTTGGGGTTTGGCCCCTACTGCTCCTCTTAGCAAGCTATTCCATTACCCTACTGCTGTCATGGTTAGGAATCTTCATCTGATTTCCTGTCTGAATTTTCTGTTTGCTGAAACAATTCTGTTTTCGGGGTGACATGTGATGACAGTCTCCCCCAGCTCTGTCTTTCTTGGATCTTTACTCTCTGTTCTGCCTAAATGCCTAGCTTGGCATAAAGAGTGGTAAACTTAGGCAGTGCAAAATGAGTTTTTCTGTTTAAGGTTTAAATTTTAAATTAGAAGAAAAATTATTGTGACAGTCATATACATTAGATACTGACTAAGCAAGCCTTTGGAAATAATCCATTCTGTAGCTTATCAGCTGTTTCCTTTTGGTTTCTTCTCAGTTTGTTTTCTCTGTGAGTGTGATATATGAGATCTGTCTCAGACTTAAAATACTTCTGCTTTCTTTTTGGAACACTTCTTCAAGTGCTTTTATTTATTTATTTATTATGCATGAAGTGCTTAATGCCCTCAATCTGCATGAAACTGTTTTGTATATAGCTCTAAAAGCTCCCTTAGGACTGTAGTTTTTTTAAATGGAACAGTTTAAACATTTTCCACACAAATGGGCACTCAGGACAAATGGCTTTTTAAAATTTATAAGAATATTTGTTAGTTATTTCCACTGTTTTCTTAAAGATCTGTATCTCTGGTCACAGTGGAAATACACAAATCAAATGGAGTCAGCATGATTTCTGTTATTAGCAGAGAAGAAAAGAGTTTACAAGGCTAGGAAGTTAGACGTTAATAAGAGAAACAATAGACATCCTTCTCTGCTTCAGTCAACATGGTACAGGTGTTTAGGCTGATGCAATGCTTTTCTACTCTGAGTTCTACATACATGTATATATAAACACATACAAATCAATTGAGTATCACATTCGCAAGGTAAATTAACAGAACAGGGATCTAGATATAAACAAGGCCACAGAACCACTTCAGGGACAAATCCTGCTCAGACTGAATGAAAATTTTCATGTGGAGCTAGTATGTTCAGACTCCTAAATTTCTCGTGAAGAAATATACGATAGCGGATATTCTTGTTAGGACATATGTTGAAACTCATGTTGTAAAACTTAAGTCTTATATATGGTTGTCTAGTAGACAGAAGCTCTATTTTGTGGAGCTCTTTGGGGTTCTAAGGAAATTGTTTTCTGATTTGAAACAGAGCTCCACATGGAAAAAAATTCCAAAGCCAGTAGTTTTAGATCAGATGAAATAGTCCAGCAGAATCAAGTTGTTTTGTTTCAAATTTGACTGTTTAAATGTTGTAATGCAGCCTTTTAAAGCAAAGTAGTTTGAAGGGAGAAATAGAAATATTTTATTGAGGAATACCGTAACAGGAAGTTTTGACATTTGTGAAAATATTTCTCCCTCTTTCCAAAATAATTATTTTACAATATCAATGTGATTTTCTGATACAATTTAATTTCATTGGAACTGTATTCTATAGTAGGGCATTGTTCCTGTGAAACCATTCTTTCTGGCTGTGTGTAGTCTGCATTTTGGGGAGATATTACAGAATTACAGAATCACAGAATGGTTGAGGTTGGAACCTTCAAAGATGGGTGGAAAAATACAGGATTCTGTCTTATTTCTCTTGCATGTTATTTTTTTCCACTAGAATGGTTGATACCTGATGTCTAATAGACCATATTCCTTAGGAAATTCAATTAATGCTGGTGACAGTTTTTAACAGGTCCTTGGTACTACTGCTGAAAATGGGTACATGCCATTACTGACAGAAAGCACTATTTTTAAACATATTCTTGGAAAGCATGCTTGSTATTTACATCCTTGTTTAGTCCAGCTATGCATCCTTATTTTATTCAAGTCTCAATGGCCTATCAGATAAGATAAACTATGCTTGTCCACCCCAGGGAGCTTTTGCAAAAGTTGCTCTCTATTGATGAAATTAATGCTGATAGACCTAAACCCAGATGCCTTAAAAAGTGATGGAATTTAGTATGCCTTTTCAAACTCCTTTGAAAATTCTAGCTGTCACGTGGACTTGCTATGAGGGTGGTCAGCACTGCATCAGTTATTTTTGTGGTGTGTGGCCATATTACAGTGCAGTTTTATGATACCATCGAGCAGTTCTTACAGCCAGTGTCCCCCAGAACAGGAGGTCCTGCTTCCCATACCCACATTAGCCCTGTGCTCCTACCGCCTCCTTTGCTGTAGATGGGTCCTCATCTGTTCTAACAGTGTGCTGGTCCAGGGATTGGCATAAAAGTATTCCATTCTTTCAGCAGGATTATCCTTCTGCTGGATTAGCTCTCTAAACAAACTCACATGGTGGGGACAGACAAACGTAAGTGCTGGCTCAAGGCAAATAGGACTGTCCTGGGATGGCTGGAGAGAGCAACAGTCAGCCGTTAGGTTGGGTCAGCTCTGCTGCGCAGCTGAGTACCCACAAATGCTATGGGCAAACAATGGTTTGTCTGTGTAAGGGCTTCCAGTTTCCTAGAAACAAAGGGGAAACACTGCAAAATTATCTCTAGCTTAGTGTTGGACTCTTAATGCCATCTAAAGTGGCACTAAGATGGTGTTGTCCTGTCAACACCATTTTCAGTATTAGTCTGGGGGATCTAGCTGAAAACTGCTGTTAGCAATGGCTTTGTTTTCTGTTGTAGGTCAGGCTGGAATTGTTTGATCTTTCAAGCCTTACCTGTACATACCTGTTGTCAGCTTGGCTGAAGAGGGGCTGATTTTGAACTGATTTTGAGAAGACAGGTCAACTTTGATTTTTCCAGGGCTGTTGAAGAGAATTGGGTTCTTTTTATACTGGTTCCACTGCTAGTTTACGTGTGCCTATTAAAAGAACCTGATATGTAGTCAGCAAGCAATTTCCTACTAAAGTTTTAAGGGCAGACAAGAAAATATCATTTCTAATGTATGCCTCTGACATGATTTCTGTCTTCTCTTATGGGCCATGTTTCAAGGGCAATACAGACATATATGTTTATCTATTGCCTGTTTAACCCCAGATCCCTATTATAAATGGAAAACTTCTGGCATAGGAGAGAGCATTTTGCATAGACTAGGCAGTAGGGTTTTCCAGATGCTTAAATTTCAAAATAGAAAAAATGTCTAAATGGGCCAAGCATGTGGCTGGGATATGCTGAATACTAGGGTCTGTAAGCATGCCTTCAGTTTGTATAGACAGACCAGAGCTAGCTCTGATCTAGTCAGCTCTGGTATACCAAGCAGTGCAACTGCTGCACCACAGTGCTCAACACAGTCTGCAAAATCTGCCCAAGAAACTATTTGAATGCTTGGCCAGTTACCCCATGAGTAGCATAAAGCCGGCCCAGGCACATTTCTACCAGTTACAGTCACAGCATTGAATGCACAATAAATGCGTTACATGGCTTTACATCCTCTTTACCACTCTTTCTTTTGGATCAAAGCTGTCTTCCTGGTGCAGATTAGGGAATCCTGATGATTAGGCTGCAGGACTTAGGGTGTGCTGGACCTGTCATGAAGCTTTTCCCCAGTGGCTGGAAGAATTGAGTGTGTGCTGTTTGAGGATCTCCTTCTGGAGTTATTACTGTTCAGTACAGGGCCTCAAATTTGGTTCTTGCCCTAACTAATTTGCTTGATGATCGTCTGTTAATTCAGTTCAGGTTGACATTTTTGAACCTGCAGCTGAGAGAGGTGGGAAGTTAGAACAAATTAAGTGCTTAGCCCAGTTTAAGTGTTGCCATAATCTTTCCTTTTTAGTGGTGAAGGAGAAAAAAGCAAAAACATCTTGTGAGCCTCCAGCAAATGCCTAGAATTTTAGTGTCTGGGCAAATCCTTTATGCAGAGGCAGTAGTTAGATCATTCCAGGCTTCCAGTAACAGAGAGTACATTGAGAAAGCTAAGGAATCCTTTACATTCAGATACTGCATAAATATGTGAGCACCAGCTCTTTCATCATTTTCTTTAAATACAATACAAGAGGTGCTGGTAGAAATTACATTTTTAGACTGTAGGTTTATTATCTTTAAGTTAACAGTTGTGACACTTCTTCTGTGGATTGTGCGATTTGGTTGAGCAGTTGCTGGTTTAGCTGTAAACTATTGTCTGTCATCTTGTCCTCTCTTGTTGTTTGCCAGGTTCCTCCTCCTGCACTTGAGGAAAAAAGGAATCACAGATGTTTAATAACTGAAGATTCTTGGCTGGTCCCAAAGCCAAATACTAAAACTGATAAAATCATTATGAGCTTTTTTTCAAAGGAATCTTTTAAACAGAAGTAATTGGTAAATATGTAAAGCTGAGGATTGAAAGGAGGAAGTGATCTCATGCTTCCATGGCCTCATAGATTGTATCTGAAGCATGTTGGCTGTGTCTGAACTAGGCTGTGAACTCCTTGGGACAGGGCCCGTCTTCTTTCAGATCTTGTAAAATGCAAGACACTGCTGACGTCACCCAATAATGAACCATTTCCTCATACGTGACTAGAGGAAGTCATGGATTTCAATGGTTTTTGGTGAGGAAAAAGAGGATTGCCAGCCTTTAAAGGTCTCATAAATGGCAAACAGACAAGGCAGAAAAATACTATGGGAAATCAGTGTAGACAAGAAAAATGTTGTGGACATGATTTGGTGGTGGGCATTTTTAAAGAACATTTGTACTGTCCCAGTTTGCAGCTTCTACCCTGAGCCTTGGTCTGGGATTGCCTGTTTGCCAGAACTTCCATGCTCACAGGAAACAAACAGCCTGCTGTTGAGTTCTGTGCTGCCTGGCATGGAGAAGTAGGATTTTTAGAAGGTTTTTTTTGCACTCTTCCAGTTGTTTATTTAGTATAAAGGGGCTGTGCCAAGAATCTTGTGCATTGTGTGTGCATTTTCAGTGTGTGGTTGGAGGGTGGGGGAGATCGTAGTGCTCTTGCTGCCATGCAGCAGTTCTCAGTCTTGCTTAGAATGGTAGCAGTTGCCTTTCAAAATGGCAACCTTTCTGCTGCCTTACCTTCTTGATTTTTTTCTGTTGTTCAAACAGAAAGTTTCCACTTCTTTCAAGTTAGCCAGCTCCGATAATGTGTGGCCTATCAATTCTGGGATAAAAGCATGTATGCAGCTTCCATAAGTAATGCAAACTGAGTGAGCTCATAAAGGGAAGAACATTTAAATTCAGCTGAATCAGTTGTTAATTGGCTGCTAGTCCATTCTTAGCTTGCTTTGTTGTCTCTGAGTGCTGGAGGAGGATGAGGTCATCGGGATGATTCTTGACCACAGCATGCTGCAGACCTCCCATGTCTTGCCAGAGTTTGCATGAGCTGGGTCCAAAACACTGAGTTATTGTGACATAAATACTGTTTTAGTTTTCTCCTAAGCATCCATCAGGCTCATGTGGTTTAGCTGTACGTGTTATTGATGCCAGTGGCCCATGAGAGAATGGTGGTGTTGGCATTCACGCCTGGTCGCCTTTTTGACTCAGCAGCCCTAATAACCAAGATGCCCATTTAACAGTTGTGGTTATTGGAGAGAGCCTTCAGCCCAGGTTCAGATCAAAGTTCAAATTCATGCCTCTGGATCCACAACAGAGCACCTTTATTACTCTGTGAGTTGGCTTTATGGACAAATTCTCTTGTTGTTTTTGATGGCTGTATACTCAGACATCATTTTATAAGCAGAACTAAAAGAGATTCAGCAGAATGTTCTTTGTTCTAACCTGCTGATTTGCTTTTCAGTGTGTATACTGGTCACCATTTTAACAAAGCATGTTCAGGACATAGGAGCTCCTGCATTCATTCAGGATAGAGGTAGCTGGTCTTCTAACCCTTCTGCAAAAAACTTATTTCTTTCTTTTTCCGCTGTCCTTTTATGCAGTAGCTTAAAAAGATGGAAAATCAGCTTAAGCTTCACTGCAAGTTTAGATTCTACCTTTATGGCATCCATGGGACAGTATTTTGTTATGGTGCTGTTTTGTTTTCTTAAACTTTTTTTTTAACTTGGACCAATTATGAAGTCATATTGAGTTAAAAAGTCACATAAAATACTTAAAGGTTTAGGCTTTTGAAGGAGAGGATGGATTTAGTTACTGCAGCTGTTAATTCTGGACATACTTGGCCTGCATCATCAGCTGCATCTCCAGTGCGTGTTCCATCATGCCGTATGCATGTATGCATGCGTGTATTCAGTGAGACAAATGGTTTCATGCCTATACTGCTTTTTGGAATATCAAGCGTCTACCTAACCCTTGCTTCAGATGGGAAGTTTTCACAAGTAAAAAGTGCTGATAAGGAAATCAGAAATCTACTTTATCACCTTGTAAAAATGACTAAAAGAAAACTCAGACAGAAAAGCCTTACAACTCTAAACCCCAAGAAACCAATCGATTCGCCCCCCGCCGCTTTTTTTTTTCTTTCTTTTTTTTTCCTAAGTTCCACCCAACCTGGATCTGGACAGTCGCCCTTACTGATGCAGTACTGACTTGCAGAGATACATGTCCTGTGAGAACTGCTCATGCATTTAAAAATGTGGAATCACAGGTAGTCTTGGCTGAAGCAAAATGCTGCTACTGTTTTTTGTTGAAACACACATGGAATCTGTTTATTGCAGAGATGGGAAAAAACATCATTTTTTTAAACCAGGTGAATGTTACTTTTCTTCCTTGCTTTGGGGCGCTAAAATGTTCCCAGCTTGCCTTAAGCTCTTGGATGCTCAGGCACGGGAAGCTTGTCTGGAGGCAGGAAACTGGAAACGGGTTTTTGAGGGGGTGAAGGAAGCTGGGCCGCTGCCGTGCTGCTCTTATGACCCGCACTCCCCCTTCCATGATAGCCTGCCTATGTTGCGGAAGTACGAAAATCAAAGTGTATTTGTCCCCTCCGCCCCCCCAAGAAAAAAAGGCATTTTAAGAACAGCGGCGGCAGCAGGCAGGCGGCGGGTTCGGCGCTGGGGCTTTGCGTGTGTTACGGGGTCGGGGTCTCTACGTCCGAGGCGCAAAGCGCCGTTGTAAAGCCGTTAGGAGCTGGCGGGAAGGCGGTGCGGAGCCGCC